>NC_134483.1:216149480-216386678 GCF_040206685.1 Ascaphus truei
CCGGTGCTGTATTCATGTGAATCAGCTGCGGAGACCCCGGCATCAATCCGATGCAGGAAAAGTGCATTTTTTTTCTAAGTCCCTCTCTCCCCACCTTCTCACCAGCTTTTCACCAGCTTCACGCCAACTTTTTCTGGCAAAATGAATTTGGTAGAAAATCGCCGTCCTAGATCCTCGATAACCTAATTGAGGCTACTAGAATTGCACGAATTTCAAAACTGGTGATAAGGGGCTTATCGCGGCACACATGGCGATGTGTTTTGGAAGAGAGCAAAAAATGGTGATTAATGCATTCGCCGCCCACTTATCAAGGCTTTCTGAATCACTATAGCTTTTTTGGCCGATAACAGATAAAAAGCCTTGATAAGTGTGTTAGGAAGGCTACTAGAATAGCCCCAAAACTATGAAATGAAGACATATTCATATTCAACAAAACATTATTCATATTTTATTCAAGGTGTCATTTCACGGGGTATCTCAGTACCATAGAATCCCGATCTGTGATCCAACGCATTGATGTCAGCTGCCACCAGAGCCTGTTGGCTATGCTCAACAATTCTACTGCACCGACACACTTTATTCGAGCAAATACCCGGTATGTACCTGGCAGATACCTGGAATGCGCCACTCCTCACCTCTGACAAGCCCCGTTGCATTTGCCTTCCCAGCCTGGGTTCATGCCTGGCTGATGGGCGGCTGATCTGTTAAATGATAATGATTAGGATTTAATAGGCTGCAATGCTTCGCGTGTCTACCAGATGGCATAAATTCATGAATTGTAATGCAGTGTATATATATATACTGTGCAGTATTGCAGCCAGCGGGAATAAAATGCTTCAATCCCTGCTTGGAAAATAACTCAATGCACTCGGGCAGAAAACAGTCACAAACCTCAATACACCCGGGTATACCCGAATTCGTGGGACTAGCCAAGCTCGAATAAAGTGTGTCGCCAGTGTACATCCCTTATTTGCCTCCCTGAGACATAAATCACAACTATCCAGAAACAGGAAGCTAATAAACTTTGAGTTTATTATTTGCCAGGTAAAGCAACAGATTAATCCAACATCCCAATACAGTTAAAACATGAACATGCAAATACTCACAAACGTAGGCTAATCCCTCTTCCTCCAGGAGGCTGCTGAGGTTTAGCAATCCTGGGCTGTGTTAGTCCATGTGAGTAGCTCAATCTGACCCCCAAGTATGGTCCAGAAAGGAAAAACTCCTGTAACTTTTCACCTTCCAAGAAGCAATGGTCAAAAGTGGCTATTAGCCTCCTGGCTACCAAGCCCCGTGTAGAAGGGACCACCCCTGCCAAAGATGGATGTCCCATCAGAAAGAGAAACCAAAAGCAAGTCCCCTTGGAGGCTGCTGAAGGTTAGATCCCAAGGTAGCTTCAAGAGAGACCGATTCACACCACGCTGATATGATCCGTGCGGTCGCTCTACAATGATATATTTAAATACCTATCTGTTTATCTTTTCATAAGCAAGGGTAATTTAGTTCAATTTTTTGACCAAAGTATTTAAAGCCTATAACCACGTGGTATGACATTTCTCTAGGTCCTAATACTGCGGCACCTGCAAATATCTCATAACCTCCCTATGGAGGGAGAGCTGTCTTAATAGCTGTCTTAACAATTTAATAATTGTTTGTTCTTGTATAGCACTGCTAGTTTTACATAGCGCTTTACAAAGAAATTTTTGCAGACACCATAGAGCTTATAATCTATGATTTTTGTGCCTGAGACACAGGGAGATAAAGTGACTTGCCCAAGGTCACCAGGAGCCGACACCGGGAATTGAACCAGGTTTCCCTGCTTCAAACTCAGTGTCAGTCAGTGTCTTTACAATTAAAAAGGTTGGATGGTGTGCTTGAAATCAGGCAGGGGGTGGGGGGGGGGTCACAAACATCCTAATCATTTCCTAATTGAAATTTACAAACACACACACAGCCCCTATAAAACCAGAACCAAAAGACACCACACCATACTGTATATATTTGTGTCAAAGAGAGTATTTTGGATAACCTTGTGTTTTTACCAAGTAGTTTGCACAGTACTAGCCTCTGCCATAATTGAAGAGCTATTCAATAAATCCACACTCTTTCCATGAAGAAGTATTCCTTCACTTCCCCCTGTGCCTACCAGGCTCCAGTTTCAGAGAATAACCTTTTGTCCTAGCATTTTATTTGAAATATGCTCCTCTTCTATAATTTGTTGATAAATCATATTATATATTATACACTATGTATAGACTCCCAGTCTAAGTTATCTTAATGTACTTCTGTTAAGGAATCTGATTGTAATTCGCATGTTGTATTTAAAGGACTAACCCAAGAAAAGAAATGATAACAAATAGAAGCGGTTGCCCATCAATGTATGATTTTCATAGTTTATTAGTAAACTAAATACTGTAATAGGTTCTCTCAGTAAAGGTTATCTAATTGTATTTCAACATCCATTTTTAAAGGATATCTCATGTATGACACCAAAGTATTAATATATTTAGGGAATCAAATGCTTAATATTTTACCCAGTTAATTAAGTAATGAAAAATTATTTCTCCTGAAAAAATACTTTACAAGTCTTTCCCTCCATTGTCCATTCTGAAAAATGTTATGTGATCAATTCCTATATAACATTTTGCATTGGTAGGATGGGAAACGGAGGGATGGAGGGAGGGATGTGGGGTGCTTTTTGGGCAGTTTGCTATTTACAGTTTATTGCATTATTGTTAGATGATATACCGTACCATCTCTACTAGGATGTATGACAATATACTTATTGATTTCCAGAGGTATGTAAATTTAAGCAGATACTGTAGAGTGGCTAAATATTATTATATGTGACTACCAGTGTGTCTCTCCAGTCAATTCCAGATAAGTATTAATAACTACCTGTGACATTTACTAGAGAAGATAGCATTGGGTATACATACAGCTGCGGCCACCTTTATCCTTTGCGGCCGGATACGCGGCGCTCTGCTAACCGCGACCAGATGCGGTATATTTTCTTTTTTCCATAGCGCTTTCCGGTATGTTAGCGCTCGGATTTTTAGCGCTGTCCGCTATACTGAAATACCATCTAAAAACACAGGTGGGCGTTCGCGAGCTGTTGTTTTAAAAGTCTAATAAGTCTAATGCATGTCTAATGAATTATGTCTGTGTGTGCGCGCGCAGTATTTGTAAAATGGAGGATTTACAGTATACAGTATTACAAAAATATAGCGTCTCGTCTTCTTCGAATATAAAATTATCACATTTCAATACAGTACTGTATGTACTGTATTATTTTGTAATCAGTACTTTTAATTTTACTTGTTTTCATACTCTTTTTATACAGTATTATTCGTGTATCATACAGTACTTTATGTCTCATTTCAACATTGTTGAAACGCATAGGCGTGTTACAGTATCACATTTTGGCGCATACACGCACGGCTAAAGTACTATATCAACTCCTTATCTACAGTTCAGTACACCTCTCCCAGCCAGATGGCTTTCTGGCTTCAATCATCCCGAACCTGTCATCACATTCCTGCGTGTATAACGTACAGAGCCTGGTGTCACATTTCAGTGCCTGCGTGTAATCATGTGGATGTTTAAGTCTGGGGAAAAAAAAATATTTCTTTTTTTTTGTTTGTTTCGTTTCCAGACATGTGTGCCTGCATAAAAATTC
Source organism: Ascaphus truei (assembly GCF_040206685.1). Lineage (NCBI taxonomy): Eukaryota > Metazoa > Chordata > Amphibia > Anura > Ascaphidae > Ascaphus > Ascaphus truei. The sequence goes on from NC_134483.1 coordinate 216,153,160, forward strand.
TTGTTATTCTGATATTCTATCGGTACTGTAGATTTTTAATGTTACACTGGTCATTCACAGGCTTTATGTAATTTTTATTGATTTGGGGGTCTGGGGATCAAAACATTATGATGACCTGTTGAAAATATGTCTTTGAACTACAGTACAGTACTGCTAACCCTTCATGCAGCTTTACCCCCCTACCCCCTGCAGACACACACAAGGCTCAAGGATTTCAACTTCTTATCGACACCTCTCGAAAACCATTCATTTTCAAAAGCTTGGCTTTGTGCTTTTAATCGTCCCGAGCCGAGCGTCACATCTCTGCCCCTGCGTGTAATCCCCTTTGGAAGGGACCTAGTTGATGATTAATGCGCATGCGTGTATAACTTCACAATCATTTTCAAATGCTTGGCTAATCCCTTATGCTAATCCATTATGATGACCCCCTCCCAACCCTTTGAGGCTTTGTTTACGGTAACGCATGCGCACTTGTGATTAACCCTTCTCGAATTGAATATGTTAATCTGATTATGTAACCAATGAATAAAAATGTAACCAATGAATAAAAATGTAAGCCTTCTTGAAGAATCCTCCCCCCCCCCCCCACACCCACATATTCACAGTGAAGTTAAAGTTCAAGGGAAAAAAATGTGAATGTAATGAAATATTTATTTTATTTTATCAGGAATAAAAAATACAAATAATAATTTTCAGTATTTATCTTCTTTGTACACGTACTGTAGTGTACAGTAGTGTTCTGTAGTTCTTCTGTCAGTTGAAATTTGAGGGCCGGTGCATAATAATGGAAGAATGAAAAATACAAATAATCATGAATAATGCCCATTTACATATTAAAAACAGTAATACAAAGTTTTAGTCTTTCTCTTGTTCGTCATGGCCACATTGCATTCTGTAGTTCATTGAGAGAGGGGGGGGGCGGTTGTGTAAATCATGACTGTAGATACCTATACACACAGTTCACACAATTTATACAAATGATACACCCCCCCCGCCCGTCCTTTTGTAGTGCAGCCAGCTGTCTCTGAAAAGGAAAGAAAAAATTAGTGCAATTAAGTGCATATAATTGCATTGTGTACTATAAAACTACTACATATTGGACTACTGTATGCAGTTACTACTGTCAAATTACTGTATACTGGAACTACTACTGTATACTGTAAAATACTTTGTAACAAGATTGGTAATGCTGCCAGCTCTCTCTAAAAATTAAAAATTAGTGCAGTAAAGTGCATGCTGTATACTGTAAAACAATCTGTGCCGTACTTACCTGTATCATGCTGTACTTGGTGTGCCTGTACTTACCATACTACAGAACAGTACTATATAACCTTCCTGATGTTTGCCCATTACGCTCTATTACAATGGGCAACACAGTCGCAATATGGTCAATATATTTATTACAGCGTTCCACGGTTAGCACATCGTTCCAAAAACTCATTATGCCATTCGCCAACTCATCCTTTTTTGAGGGTTTCACCACTTTTCGGATATGGTCCTTCAGCTGATGCCAGACCATTTCGATAGGATTGAAGTCTGGCGATCTGTCATTGGAAGGGAAAAAAAGGAGAATTAGTTAAAGAGATACACAGTAAACAGTGTGAAAAAACGAGACACGGTCCCATACTTACTCCGCTGGCATCTTCACCCAGTTGATACCGCAGGCAAGAATATGCGCAGTTGACGCGGTGTGCTTCGGATCGTTGTCCTGGTAGAAATGGTGACCATCTGGGAATTCACATGTGATGTATTCCACAATCTCAGGCACTATTTGCTCTTGGAAAAACGCTTTATTCATGATTCCTGTAACAAGAAAAGAAAAGTGCTCAAAATAATGCACACTACAGTAGTATAGTACAGTGCTTAAGTCTACAGCATGTGACTTTGTGCATTATTATACTGTACCATCAAAGATGACGATGCATCCTGGTCCACGCCTAGAGATGGCACCCCACACATGCATCTTCACTGGGTGTATTGGACGCAGCTTCATAGATATGCGTCTTTTTTGTGGAATGCAAAGGTGGCAAATCTCTCCTGAGATACAGTCGACTCGTCAGTAAAGATGCAATCCTGAAACATTTCGCCACTGTCGATCCATGCCTGTGCCTGGACCACTCTCTTTATCTTGTTGACGTCCCTTATCATAGGGTACGCTCTGTAATGACAAGGAATAAAAACCACACTTTTAACCTCCTGTACTGTCCCGTACTAACCTCACACGCCCGTATTTCCATCCAATTCTGCGTCTCATCTTCTTAATGCTGGTCTCTGATACAGTTAGATTGTGATTTTTATGCAGAGTGTCTTTGACCCTTAAGGCACTCTTCTCATCATTCTCTTCACTTATTCTGTCAACCAGAACAGTTGTCTTCCTACAGTTTAAAGGAAAAACAACAATACGTTACAGTAGGCCACAAGTACAGGTACATTTATGCTCAAGCCTACAGTATGGCCAAACATACAGTAGATATTACTTTAATAGAATAGTTATACTGTATAAATATGCAGCGATAACAATAAAAATAGAAAGATACTGTATAGAATAAAGTTATATAAATATACAGCGATAACAATAAACATAGAAAGATACTGTATAGAATAAAGTTATATAAATATACATTGATAACAATAAAATAGAAAGATACTGTATAGAATAGAGTTATGTAATATACAGCGATAACAATAAAAATAGAAAGATACTGTATAGAATAGAATTATATAAATATACAGCGATAATAATAAAAATAGAAAGATACTGTATAGAATAGAGTTATATATTTATATACCGATAACAATAAAAATAGAAAGATACTGTATAGAATAGAGTTATATAAATATACAGCAATAACAATAAAAATAGAAAGATACTGTATAGAATAGAGTTATATAAATATACAGCGATAACAATAAACATAGAAAGATACTGTATAGAATAGTTATATAAATATACAGCGATAACAATAATAATAGATAGATACAGTTCAGTACAGTACAGTACTTACGCGGTAGTTACCATTGGTGTCCTCTTTACTTTTTTGGTCTTACCGTGGGCATGATAGCTCACGGTTGCTGCTGGCACATCGAGGCCAGAAGTAATTAGCCAGCATTGAATATCCACAATTCGTTGTCCTCTCGTGTACATCTCCTTAGAAATCTTTTTAACAGGCATCGCTGCATGTAGAAAGAAATACAAGCACAAGAATGTATATTCGATGTTTAGTCGATGTGCATTCAATGTGCAGTGAATCCACAAAATGGATGGTGTATTTATACTTTAATGAGTCACATTAGAATACGCCCACTTTTAATACCTGCACCTCGTCGCCATGTATAAAAGGTGACACACATTGACTAGCCTCCCACTCGATGATCTGTATCTGAACTTGCCCTTGTCCAGATACTGCATTGTGTCTTCTGCTTCCATGGATCAACCCCAATTCTACGGACGCAGGAACCCACTCGCCTCTGCCGTGCCGGTCATGCAGAAAAAGCAAAATTTTGGCACCCATTTCCAAGCCAAGGCCAAAGTGAAAGGCTAAGGCTAATAAAGAAAACCTTCTGACGACTCCAAAGGCTACAGGTAAGGCTTTAAAGAAGCCTTATTATGTCAAGAAGAAATTCAGTGATGTACACTCAAAGCAAACCAAATTCTCACCTTCTGCATCAGCCCTCGCCGCCGCTGCCGCTTCTCTCCCGGAAAGCCAGAGGACATCTTCTCCATCAGCCTTCGCCGCCACTGCCGCTTCTCTCCTGGAAACCCAGAGGACACCATCTCCATCAGCCATCGCCGCCGCTGCCCCATCTCTCCCAGAAACCCAGAGGACACCTTCTCCCTCACTCCTCGACGACTCTGTCGCTTCTCTCCCGAAAATCCACAGGACACCTTCCCATCACTCTTCGACGACTCTGTCGCTTCTCTCCCGGAAATCCACAGGACACCTCCTCCATCACTCCTCGACGATGCTGCCGGTTATCTTCAGGGAACCCCCATCTCATCCTCTTATGCACCCACCCACCACCCAGATGTCCACAGCACCCCATGCACAAGATCCAGCTCGTTAGACATGCTGGGTTAGTTGTCGATATCCCTGGGAACTCTATGCTGGGAAAGATAGATCTTCTTTTAGAGACCATGCTAAATATGGATCAACGGATGGAGAAGATGGATCAAGGGATGGAGAAGATAGAAACTGACATAGCGGGGATTCATAATTTGCTTGGAGTTCATGCCCCTCTATCTCGTACGCCGGAACAGGAGGGTGGCATGGATGGGATGAATGGGACCTTCAACCTTCCATCGCCAAGCACACCCCCTCCATCATAAGAATGTGTTCATGTATGCCAATGACGAGAATGTCATGACAACCCCGTCAAGACCATGCCAGGAGGCAACACTGACAAGGAGACCAAGACAGGAGGAAAGCATTCTCCCAGACAACCTACCCTCGCCCGCCGCCACAAGCACACCCACTCCCAGAAGAACACCCGCTCCCAGAATCCAACCCAGATATGCTTGCATTGAGACGGTGCCCGACATCATCCTGCACGAGCTGCCCAAGCCACTCAGGGAGAAGTATAGGTTTGCAAGTGCTCGTATACCCCAGAGGCATGCCTTGTTAATTTTCAAGCACCAGGTCCAATACTCGTTGTACTTAGGGTGGGCCCACAATGTGAACTACGAAGGGAATTGCGAGAAAAAGGCTCTTCCTGAAAATTTAAGATAGAATATTGTGGAGGAATTGCGGCGCTATTTTTCAATTACCGATCCTTTACTGAAAATCGTGCGAGACTCCATTAATGGCATTTTGCGGCATACATGGCATCGGCCCTGGAAGGACAATCTGCTGGGATCTAATTCGATTCATGATTGCTCGTCTGTTAAAATGTTGATTCATTTCTGACTTGTTCATTGTTTAAAATTCTATTCTAATATGTTTATTAAATATACCTGTATGTTTTTAATTACACTACACCATTAATGTTTTTTAAACTTACAGTACTCCACCAATAAAAATAATGTTGATTGTTGTAGATTGTATGTAAATCATACTGTCAATGTTTTTACTGTTTAAAATACAAATTACTGTTTAAAGCGCTAAACCTAATACTAATACTACAGTGCTGTGCACTAACTGAACTAAGCAGCCTGGTGATCTATTGAGACATCTCTATTATCTCTAACTAATTAAATAAACACAAAAATAGATGACATGACCCGGCGCTAATATATGTGAAAAAACAAAAAAATAAAAAAATAATGTATATATAGTCCCAAATGGTGCCAAGTGATGAAATGATAGTTCAATGGTTACAACCTTAAAAGTCCGGTTGGGCACAGACTCAGTTCACAGTTCATCAAAACAGATGGTTCTTCTCATATGTTGTACTTGATCCTGCATATTAAAGATATCAAGCAGAGAACAAACATTGCGCAGTATATTGAGACAAACAATATTATTTCCAAATAGTGGTGTGTATCTGAATTGCCTACTTACTAGAAGTGACTAGAACACGTGCAGGGGAGAGAATCTGTTCTTTAAACCTTCTTTCCCTGGAAGCCTCTTGATGTCGCACGAACCCCTCGTGGTGTTCCTGGCCTCCGTGGGTATAGAAGGGATCTTTCTGCAGCCCCTGTCTTCAGGAGTCCTGTGACTCTTACTCCGTTTAGGGAACAAAAAGAAGAAGGACAGAGGATTGCGCAGCACAATAAATCTTTAATGGCACTTGCCCAAAACCACGATGAAATACTCACAGAAGAAGGTGAGTTAAAATACAATAAAAAGGTGCTCGGCCCAGCACACACACACAGCCGCCTGAGTCACTGGTAGTCCGCTCCGGTACCTCGCGTACCTCGCGTGTATCCGGCGCTCTAGTGTGACGTCACTATCTTCCGTAGGACTCGCGGCTGGGATGACTGGGACACTGCTCCTTAGGCTCCTCCCTACGCGTTTCGTGACGGGGAACGTCACTTCGTCAGGGGATTGTGGAGCCTCATCAATCCCTTGTCACTTTTATAGCCGTCAGATTAACCCCTTACATGAAAAGGGATCTCATATGACTGATGGATGGCAATTAACATTCCTATTAACTGGTAAATAGTACCAGCGGGGTTTAAGGAAGCATGTGAATAAAGCACTATACATATATTAAAATAAATAATGTAAAAAAGCACTAGAACAAAGATGATGGACTAAAAACATAAAAAACTATAAAATAAACTGGATGGGAGCAAAAAATGTTTTTAAGTCAAAAGTTCATAAAAAGGAAACGAAATCAAAATCAATATTTAACCCTTTGGGTTGGAGCGTACGCAGAGTGTAGATCCAGAAGGATTCCTGTTGGGATACCCTCTGCAATCTATCACCCCCTCTGACCCCTACCTTTGGGCAGTCTATGCCGATACATGTTAACCCCTCAGGGGACATGTTATGGTGTGTTTTGAAATGGTTGGACACACTGTGTGTCTCCAGCCCTTTCTTAATGTTATAAACATGTTCGGCAAATCTTCGTTTTAACGGTCTCCCTGTACGTCCCACGTACTGTAATTTACAGGGGCATTCTAGGAGGTAAACACAATAGTTGGTATTACAGTTAATGAATGTGCGGATTTCAAAAAAATTTCCGGTAACATTTGATCTGAATTCCTTACATTTTATACCATAACTGCACCCAATGCATTTTTTACAGGGAAAATATCCTTTTAGCTCTTTAAGCCACATAGTGTCTCCTGGTCCTTGTTTTTTCTTAGGGCAACTGGGGGCCAGTACTGATTTTAAATTTTGGGCTTTTTTATAGACCACTTGCGGTTTATCAGGCAGTACAGTTTGTAGAATCGGATCTCTTTGCAAGATGCCCCAATGTTTTGTTAACACCTTGACAATGTCCTTAGACATACCGTTGTACTGCGTGATAAAAGGCAAAAATATCTTGTTAATACCAGCATCTATTTTCTTAACAGGGTGAACAAGAGACTGTCTATCTGTGTTATTAGCTTGTTCAATAGCATCATTGACAAGTCTCTCCTTGTACTTCCTGTCCTTAAATTTATAGCCCAATTCTTTGATCTGTTGGTTGTACACTTCTATTTGTGAACAATTTCGTCTAACTCTTAACGCCTGTCCCTTGGGGATGTTTTTTATCCATTGAGGATGATGGTGACTAGACGCCAAGACGTAGGAATTAGCGCTTACCTCCTTATAGTATGTTTTTGTCTGTATTTCATTGTCTACTATATATAGAGTCAGGTCTAGGAAGTTAATAGATTGTGAACTGGTATTGAAAGTAAATTTAATGTTGTAATCATTTGTATTCAGATGGGTCTGAAAGGCCTCTAGTTCTTCAGGAGTCCCTCTCCAGACGCACAGCACATCATCGATGTAGCGTTTCCATAGCACCAGGTTTGCCCCATATGGGTTGTGGTTCAGGATGAAATTTTCCTCCCACAAACCCATAAATATGTTTGCATAACTTGGAGCAAACCTGGTACCCATCGCAGTGCCGCACGTCTGGAGATAGTATTGACCTTCATGTGAGAAGTAGTTGTGGGTCAATATATGTTTGATAGATTCCAAAATGAAACCCTTTACCAAAGGTTCCATGTTGACATCCCTACATAGGACACTTTCTACAGCCTTGAGACCCATCTGATGGTCTATAATGGTATAGAGAGATACCACGTCACATGTTATCCACATCAGATCTTTATCCCACTTGAGGTTTTCAACTGTCTGTAGGACATGTGACGTGTCTTTGAGATGAGAGGGTATTTCAACAACATATTTCTGTAACAGAAAATCCACAAACTGGGAAAGGTTGGATGTGAGAGATCCGACCCCCGAAATTATAGGTCTACCTGGGGGTCTTAGGGGATTCTTATGAATTTTAGGGATGAAGTAAAAGAGAGGAATCTGTGGTTTTTCAATCACCAAAAAGTCAAACTCCCCTTTACTAATAATCCCTGTTTCATGCCCTTTTTGCAACATATCAGTTAACTCAATGCTGTACTCATTGGTTGGGTTACTTGTTAGTGTCTTATATGTACCCTTGTCACTTAATATTCGTTGGGCTTCCACCCGATAGTAGTCCCTGTTCATGACTACTATCCCTCCCCCTTTATCGGCAGGTTTTATCACTATTTGGTTGTTTTTTGACAGTGATTCAACTGCTTTTTTCTCAGCTGTGGACATGTTTTGTTTTTTGCACTTGAAATCCTGACTCAGATTTTCTAGATCTCCTATAACCATATCTGCAAATGTATCAATAAATTTCCCTTTGCACATTTTGGGATAAAAGGAGGATCTTTTTCTGAGTGTTGTTAGTGGAGGTTTGACTGGAATCTTATTTTGTGTATCCATGTTTACAGACCTTGTTACAGCGTCCTTAATAAAATGTTTCTTAAGTGTGAGTTTTCTAACAAACTTATGCACATCTATAAACGTGTTAAACATGTTAGGGCCCTGTACTTGCGCAAAGCTAAGACCCTTTTCCAACACTTTTGTTTCGACATCTGTAAGTGAGTGATCACTAATATTGAAAATGGTCTGTTTTTTTACCAGTCTCTGCCTGCATTTGATTTTTCTCTTTTTTCCTGTTCCTCCTCTCTTTCCTCGGAAACGTCTGCCCGTGATCTTTTTCTTTCTATCTCCCTGGGTTCTTGCCACTCTCTCCTGCTCTCTCTTTTGGCTTCGTGAAAGGGCTTGTGACCTCTGCGTTGCTCTAAAAAAGGAGGGGTAAATCTTTTATTATATTCTCCCTCTCTTTCTTCTCTTTCATTGGGCCTCCATATTGGTGACCTTTCTCTATAATTTCTAGATGCTTGATCACCTTCTGGTATATAAGACCTGAACGTTTCATAGCGTGTGTTGCTACTCCCAGGGTTTTTCGATTCTTTTATATCCTTTTTATCAGCTTTACTATCAATTTTCTTCATATGCGGATTCTTAGAAGTTTTATTTTTTGAAATTGTTTGATCATGCTGTTTTTGGATTATCTTACCAGTCTTAGTTACCGGTGGAACTACACTGATTTCTCCCTCCACAATCTCTGCTATGATAGTAGCTGGTTCTTTTTTCCAATTTCTTTGTTTATTTTCCTCATAGTCTTTTTTATCTCTTGCAAACTTAGTTTGCTTATTTAATTTGGTCTCCCTATCCTGTTTTTCTATTCTTAAAATTACTTTATCCTCTAGTTCCTTATATTCTTTGAGTTCCATAAAAGGTTCCAGGTTTGCCTTGATCATATTAATCTCGCTGTCAATGATCTCCAAAGTGGTTGTTATTTGTTTGATCACTAACTGCACGAGACTAACAGAGCATTGGTCAAGAATGAAATTCCATTCTGCCATAAAATCTTCTTTATCCTGATCTAACGTGGGGACTTTAAGAACCCGTAGGCCTCTTGGGATTCTCTTAGCTTCTAGATATTTTCTCAGAGCATAAGAGTCCCAAGTTTGCTTCACTTCCTGGTGCAATAATTTCTCTAGTTTTGAGAAATATGTTTCTAAGTTTTCTATTTCCAGATCCATACAGTCTGGATTCTCATCAAATGCCCCATCAAAATTGCAACCTCTAAGTGCTCTATTAGTGAAGAGTGCCATGACAGAGTGTGAAATGTGAACAATAGAAACAGTGTGTTTGTCAGCAGCTATACAGTGTGGAGAGAAATACAAATTTAAAATACAAATTACTGTTTAAAGCGCTAAACCTAATACTAATACTACAGTGCTGTGCACTAACTGAACTAAGCAGCCTGGTGATCTATTGAGACATCTCTATTATCTCTAACTAATTAAATAAACACAAAAATAGATGACATGACCCGGCGCTAATATATGTGAAAAAACAAAAAAATGAAAAAATAATGTATATATAGTCCCAAATGGTGCCAAGTGATGAAATGATAGTTCAATGGTTAAAACCTTAAAAGTCCGGTTGGGCACAGACTCAGTTCACAGTTCATCAAAACAGATGGTTCTTCTCATATGTTGTACTTGATCCTGCATATTAAAGATATCAAGCAGAGAACAAACATTGCGCAGTATATTGAGACAAACAATATTATTTCCAAATAGTGGTGTGTATCTGAATTGCCTACTTACTAGAAGTGACTAGAACACGTGCAGGGGAGAGAATCTGTTCTTTAAACCTTCTTTCCCTGGAAGCCTCTTGATGTCGCACGAACCCCTCGTGGTGTTCCTGGCCTCCGTGGGTATAGAAGGGATCTTTCTGCAGCCCCTGTCTTCAGGAGTCCTGTGACTCTTACTCCGTTTAGGGAACAAAAAGAAGAAGGACAGAGGATTGCGCAGCACAATAAATCTTTAATGGCACTTGCCCAAAACCACGATGAAATACTCACAGAAGAAGGTGAGTTAAAATACAATAAAAAGGTGCTCGGCCCAGCACACACACACAGCCGCCTGAGTCACTGGTAGTCCGCTCCGGTACCGCGTGTACCTCGCGTGTATCCGGCGCTCTAGTTTGTCGTCACTATCTTCCGTAGGACTCGCGGCTGGGATGACTGGGACACTGCTCCTTAGGCTCCTCCCTACGCGTTTCGTGACAGGTAACGTCACTTCGTCAGGGGTAGTGGAGCCTCATCAATCCCTTGTCACTTTTATAGCCGTCAGATTAACCCCTTACATGAAAAGGGATCTCATATGACTGATGGATGGCAATTAACATTCCTATTAACTGGTAAATAGTACCAGCGGGGTTTAAGGAAGCATGTGAATAAAGCACTATACATATATTAAAATAAATAATGTAAAAAAGCACTAGAACAAAGATGATAGACTAAAAACATAAAAAACTATAAAATAAACTGGATGGGAGCAAAAAATGTTTTTAAGTCAAAAGTTCATAAAAAGGAAACTAAATCAAAATCAATATTTAACCCTTTGGGTTGGAGCGTACGCAGAGTGTAGATCCAGAAGGATTCCTGTTGGGATACCCTCTGCAATCTATCACCCCCTCTGACCCCGTGGGACGTACAGGGAGACCGTTAAAACGAAGATTTGCCGAACATGTTTATAACATTAAGAAAGGGCTGGAGACACACAGTGTGTCCAACCATTTCAAAACACACCATAACATGTCCCCTGAGGGGTTAACATGTATCGGCATAGACTGCCCAAAGGTAGGGGTCAGAGGGGGTGATAGATTGCAGAGGGTATCCCAACAGGAATCCTTCTGGATCTACACTCTGCGTACGCTCCAACCCAAAGGGTTAAATATTGATTTTGATTTCGTTTCCTTTTTATGAACTTTTGACTTAAAAACATTTTTTGCTCCCATCCAGTTTATTTTATAGTTTTTTATGTTTTTAGTCCATCATCTTTGTTCTAGTGCTTTTTTACATTATTTATTTTAATATATGTATAGTGCTTTATTCACATGCTTCCTTAAACCCCGCTGGTACTATTTACCAGTTAATAGGAATGTTAATTGCCATCCATCAGTCATATGAGATCCCTTTTCATGTAAGGGGTTAATCTGACGGCTATAAAAGTGACAAGGGATTGATGAGGCTCCACAATCCCCTGACGAAGTGACGTTCCCCGTCACGAAACACGTAGGGAGGAGCCTAAGGAGCAGTGTCCCAGTCATCCCAGCCGCGAGTCCTACGGAAGATAGTGACGTCACACTAGAGCGCCGGATACACGCGAGGTACACGCGGTACCGGAGCGGACTACCAGTGACTCAGGCGGCTGTGTGTGTGTGCTGGGCCGAGCACCTTTTTATTGTATTTTAACTCACCTTCTTCTGTGAGTATTTCATCGTGGTTTTGGGCAAGTGCCATTAAAGATTTATTGTGCTGCGCAATCCTCTGTCCTTCTTCTTTTTGTTCCCTAAACGGAGTAAGAGTCACAGGACTCCTGAAGACAGGGGCTGCAGAAAGATCCCTTCTATACCCACGGAGGCCAGGAACACCACGAGGGGTTCGTGCGACATCAAGAGGCTTCCAGGGAAAGAAGGTTTAAAGAACAGATTCTCTCCCCTGCACGTGTTCTAGTCACTTCTAGTAAGTAGGCAATTCAGATACACACCACTATTTGGAAATAATATTGTTTGTCTCAATATACTGCGCAATGTTTGTTCTCTGCTTGATATCTTTAATATGCAGGATCAAGTACAACATATGAGAAGAACCATCTGTTTTGATGAACTGTGAACTGAGTCTGTGCCCAACCGGACTTTTAAGGTTGTAACCATTGAACTATCATTTCATCACTTGGCACCATTTGGGACTATATATACATTATTTTTTCATTTTTTTGTTTTTTCACATATATTAGCGCCGGGTCATGTCATCTATTTTTGTGTTTATTTAATTAGTTAGAGATAATAGAGATGTCTCAATAGATCACCAGGCTGCTTAGTTCAGTTAGTGCACAGCACTGTAGTATTAGTATTAGGTTTAGCGCTTTAAACAGTAATTTGTATTTTAAATTTGTATTTCTCTCCACACTGTATAGCTGCTGACAAACACACTGTTTCTATTGTTCACATTTCACACTCTGTCATGGCACTCTTCACTAATAGAGCACTTAGAGGTTGCAATTTTGATGGGGCATTTGATGAGAATCCAGACTGTATGGATCTGGAAATAGAAAACTTAGAAACATATTTCTCAAAACTAGAGAAATTATTGCACCAGGAAGTGAAGCAAACTTGGGACTCTTATGCTCTGAGAAAATATCTAGAAGCTAAGAGAATCCCAAGAGGCCTACGGGTTCTTAAAGTCCCCACGTTAGATCAGGATAAAGAAGATTTTATGGCAGAATGGAATTTCATTCTTGACCAATGCTCTGTTAGTCTCGTGCAGTTAGTGATCAAACAAAGAACAACCACTTTGGAGATCATTGACAGCGAGATTAATATGATCAAGGCAAACCTGGAACCTTTTATGGAACTCAAAGAATATAAGGAACTACTGCACCGACACACTTTATTCGAGCAAATACCCAGTATGTACCTGGCAGATACCTGGAATGCGCCGCTTCTCACCTCTGACAAGCCCCGTTGCGTTTGCCTTCCCAGCCTGGGTTCATGCCTGGCTGACGGGCGGCTGATCTGTTAAATGATAATGATTAGGATTTAATAGGCTGCAATGCTTCGCGTGTCTACCAGATGGCATAAATTCATGAATTGTAATGCAGTATATATATATATATACTGTGCAGTATTGCAGCCAGCGGGAATAAAATGCTTCAATCCCTGCTTGGAAAATACCTCAATGCACTCGGGCAGAAAACAGTCACAAACCTCAATACACCCGGGTATACCCGAATTCGTGGGACTAGCCGAGCTCGAATAAAGTGTGTCGCCAGTGTAGAGGATAAAGTAATTTTAAGAATAGAAAAACAGGATAGGGAGACCAAATTAAATAAGCAAACTAAGTTTGCAAGAGATAAAAAAGACTATGAGGAAAATAAACAAAGAAATTGGAAAAAAGAACCAGCTACTATCATAGCAGAGATTGTGGAGGGAGAAATCAGTGTAGTTCCACCGGTAACTAAGACTGGCAAGATAATCCAAAAACAGCATGATCAAACAATTTCAAAAAATAAAACTTCTAAGAATCCGCATATGAAGAAAATTGATAGTAAAGCTGATAAAAAGGATATAAAAGAATCGAAAAACCCTGGGAGTAGCAACACACGCTATGAAACGTTCAGGTCTTATATACCAGAAGGTGATCAAGCATCTAGAAATTATAGAGAAAGGTCACCAATATGGAGGCCCAATGAAAGAGAAGAAAGAGAGGGAGAATATAATAAAAGATTTACCCCTCCTTTTTTAGAGCAACGCAGAGGTCACAAGCCCTTTCACGAAGCCAAAAGAGAGAGCAGGAGAGAGTGGCAAGAACCCAGGGAGATAGAAAGAAAAAGATCACGGGCAGACGTTTCCGAGGAAAGAGAGGAGGAACAGGAAAAAAGAGAAAAATCAAATGCAGGCAGAGACTGGTAAAAAAACAGACCATTTTCAATATTAGTGATCACTCACTTACAGATGTCGAAACAAAAGTGTTGGAAAAGGGTCTTAGCTTTGCGCAAGTACAGGGCCCTAACATGTTTAACACGTTTATAGATGTGCATAAGTTTGTTAGAAAACTCACACTTAAGAAACATTTTATTAAGGACGCTGTAACAAGGTCTGTAAACATGGATACACAAAATAAGATTCCAGTCAAACCTCCACTAACAACACTCAGAAAAAGATCCTCCTTTTATCCCAAAATGTGCAAAGGGAAATTTATTGATACATTTGCAGATATGGTTATAGGAGATCTAGAAAATCTGAGTCAGGATTTCAAGTGCAAAAAACAAAACATGTCCACAGCTGAGAAAAAAGCAGTTGAATCACTGTCAAAAAACAACCAAATAGTGATAAAACCTGCCGATAAAGGGGGAGGGATAGTAGTCATGAACAGGGACTACTATCGGGTGGAAGCCCAACGAATATTAAGTGACAAGGGTACATATAAGACACTAACAAGTAACCCAACCAATGAGTACAGCATTGAGTTAACTGATATGTTGCAAAAAGGGCATGAAACAGGGATTATTAGTAAAGGGGAGTTTGACTTTTTGGTGATTGAAAAACCACAGATTCCTCTCTTTTACTTCATCCCTAAAATTCATAAGAATCCCCTAAGACCCCCAGGTAGACCTATAATTTCGGGGGTCGGATCCCTCACATCCAACCTTTCCCAGTTTGTGGATTTTCTGTTACAGAAATATGTTGTTGAAATACCCTCTCATCTCAAAGACACGTCACATGTCCTACAGACAGTTGAAAACCTCAAGTGGGATAAAGATCTGATGTGGATAACATGTGACGTGGTATCTCTCTATACCATTATAGACCATCAGATGGGTCTCAAGGCTGTAGAAAGTGTCCTATGTAGGGATGTCAACATGGAACCTTTGGTAAAGGGTTTCATTTTGGAATCTATCAAACATATATTGACCCACAACTACTTCTCACATGAAGGTCAATACTATCTCCAGACGTGCGGCACTGCGATGGGTACCAGGTTTGCTCCAAGTTATGCAAACATATTTATGGGTTTGTGGGAGGAAAATTTCATCCTGAACCACAACCCATATGGGGCAAACCTGGTGCTATGGAAACGCTACATCGATGATGTGCTGTGCGTCTGGAGAGGGACTCCTGAAGAACTAGAGGCCTTTCAGACCCATCTGAATACAAATGATTACAACATTAAATTTACTTTCAATACCAGTTCACAATCTATTAACTTCCTAGACCTGACTCTATATATAGTAGACAATGAAATACAGACAAAAACATACTATAAGGAGGTAAGCGCCAATTCCTACGTCTTGGCGTCTAGTCACCATCATCCTCAATGGATAAAAAACATCCCCAAGGGACAGGCGTTAAGAGTTAGACGAAATTGTTCACAAATAGAAGTGTACAACCAACAGATCAAAGAATTGGGCTATAAATTTAAGGACAGGAAGTACAAGGAGAGACTTGTCAATGATGCTATTGAACAAGCTAATAACACAGATAGACAGTCTCTTGTTCACCCTGTTAAGAAAATAGATGCTGGTATTAACAAGATATTTTTGCCTTTTATCACGCAGTACAACGGTATGTCTAAGGACATTGTCAAGGTGTTAACAAAACATTGGGGCATCTTGCAAAGAGATCCGATTCTACAAACTGTACTGCCTGATAAACCGCAAGTGGTCTATAAAAAAGCCCAAAATTTAAAATCAGTACTGGCCCCCAGTTGCCCTAAGAAAAAACAAGGACCAGGAGACACTATGTGGCTTAAAGAGCTAAAAGGATATTTTCCCTGTAAAAAATGCATTGGGTGCAGTTATGGTATAAAATGTAAGGAATTCAGATCAAATGTTACCGGAAATTTTTTTGAAATCCGCACATTCATTAACTGTAATACCAACTATTGTGTTTACCTCCTAGAATGCCCCTGTAAATTACAGTACGTGGGACGTACAGGGAGACCGTTAAAACGAAGATTTGCCGAACATGTTTATAACATTAAGAAAGGGCTGGAGACACACAGTGTGTCCAACCATTTCAAAACACACCATAACATGTCCCCTGAGGGGTTAACATGTATCGGCATAGACTGCCCAAAGGTAGGGGTCAGAGGGGGTGATAGATTGCAGAGGGTATCCCAACAGGAATCCTTCTGGATCTACACTCTGCGTACGCTCCAACCCAAAGGGTTAAATATTGATTTTGATTTCGTTTCCTTTTTATGAACTTTTGACTTAAAAACATTTTTTGCTCCCATCCAGTTTATTTTATAGTTTTTTATGTTTTTAGTCCATCATCTTTGTTCTAGTGCTTTTTTACATTATTTATTTTAATATATGTATAGTGCTTTATTCACATGCTTCCTTAAACCCCGCTGGTACTATTTACCAGTTAATAGGAATGTTAATTGCCATCCATCAGTCATATGAGATCCCTTTTCATGTAAGGGGTTAATCTGACGGCTATAAAAGTGACAAGGGATTGATGAGGCTCCACAATCCCCTGACGAAGTGACGTTCCCCGTCACGAAACGCGTAGGGAGGAGCCTAAGGAGCAGTGTCCCAGTCATCCCAGCCGCGAGTCCTACGGAAGATAGTGACGTCACACTAGAGCGCCGGATACACGCGAGGTACACGCGGTACCGGAGCGGACTACCAGTGACTCAGGCGGCTGTGTGTGTGTGCTGGGCCGAGCACCTTTTTATTGTATTTTAACTCACCTTCTTCTGTGAGTATTTCATCGTGGTTTTGGGCAAGTGCCATTAAAGATTTATTGTGCTGCGCAATCCTCTGTCCTTCTTCTTTTTGTTCCCTAAACGGAGTAAGAGTCACAGGACTCCTGAAGACAGGGGCTGCAGAAAGATCCCTTCTATACCCACGGAGGCCAGGAACACCACGAGGGGTTCGTGCGACATCAAGAGGCTTCCAGGGAAAGAAGGTTTAAAGAACAGATTCTCTCCCCTGCACGTGTTCTAGTCACTTCTAGTAAGTAGGCAATTCAGATACACACCACTATTTGGAAATAATATTGTTTGTCTCAATATACTGCGCAATGTTTGTTCTCTGCTTGATATCTTTAATATGCAGGATCAAGTACAACATATGAGAAGAACCATCTGTTTTGATGAACTGTGAACTGAGTCTGTGCCCAACCGGACTTTTAAGGTTGTAACCATTGAACTATCATTTCATCACTTGGCACCATTTGGGACTATATACAGTATACAATGTTTTTACTGTATTGGACACCATTAATGTATTTGTACTTACTGCACCCACCAATAAAATAAATTGCTGTTTTTTTTTAAATACCTGTATGTTTTTAATTACAGTACACCATTAATGGTTTTTTACTTACTGCGCATTACAGTACATCAAAACAGTATTAAAATGCATTATCCATATTTGTATTATTATTACAGTAGAACACACATACTGTACTGTAATACATGTACAGAATAAATGCATACTTTTTATTTTTGGGGTTTATTATACAGTACAGTACAGTATGTAAATGAGTATGTAATAAAGCTCAGTTATTCTATCCTAATCAATGAAATGGCACTGATTCAGATTCAGCAGTGTGCAAGCATCGTTACAAAAAGCGATATTATCCATCGAAATCCATCCATTTGCCATTCTCAGCCTGATGACAAAGTTTCTTTTTCTGAGGAAGAAAAATAAATACTGTAAATACTGTAATGGTTAGTTCAGTAGTCAGTCCCCTAAAGAAGTTCCCACAGTCAGTCCCTGCAGTCCCCTCGGTCAGTCCCAACAATTATTTTTTGGGGGGGCGTCTCTTGTTCACATACACGCATGCGCCTTGATGTGATTAGATGCATACAGTATGTGTTTCAACAAGGTTCCAATGCGCATGCGCCTAGCTGTCCACCAATCTACTGTAGAAGCTGCTCAGCCAATGATATTGCTGGACTAATGTTTGGCGAATTGTCACTAAAAGATCTACAGTAAATAACCATAAGCAAAGAGATTGATTACAGGAGAATCACTTTACTGTGCATTGATATTGATAATTAAAAAAAGAATAAAATACGCAGCCGTACTCACAATAGACTTTGCCAATCGGTTGGTGCCGAGCTACTGCAAGTTCCCTAGTCTTGATTATACACGTAGTTGACAGGTGACAGTGGGCCTGCTAGACCTGTAGTTGCCAGCTGATGAAGCTGGAAATCGCTTTGGTACATGCAAGCTTGCTGGTATCTGCACATGAAATCCTGCTCAGGCTGCAGGTATCCAGGCGGGGGCTGATAGCAAGTGTTTCCGGTCAGCAGGTTTTCACAGACGGTCGGACCGTTATTGGAAGCCGGTGCTGGTTCTTGCGTATTTGTTGCCTGAGACTGACCTAGTTGGTTTTACAAAGGTACTGGAAAATTCAGGGGCAACACACCTGTATAATATATTTTTTGTTTCATGCCTCTTTTTCAAGAATCATTAATTGCTCACTCTTTATGTATGTAACAGGGGACTTATCCCTGTTCAGTAATGTGCCTTTAATCCAGCAGTGTGGTGGTTAACCTCTGGTAGTTAATTACTAAACACCACCTGCCTGATTGAGATTGTTTACAAAAACCTCTCTGTTCAGACAGGAAGTGACTCTTTAGCTCTGACTAAGAGCTGACCCTTGGAGCTGACCAGTCTTGAGCTCTGCACAGCAGACCTGATTTCAAGACACAGGGAAAACTACAGCACCTGAAGGTGAACCAGGAAGTGAGATTTTCCCTCCAAGAAACAGATAAGACTTTTATTCTTAAGAGACTGCTTATATCTGCTTATTTCATGTTATATGTTTTGGGGCTGCGAGAACTGCTTGACTAAGGGAGATTTGAATTATTGCATAGTGTTTCACTAGAAATACTCCCAAGTGAATAGAAGCTTTGTTCCCCCCATGTGTTTGGATGAATTTCCTGATGAAAAGGAAAAGGCACAATAAAGCCTTATTATAATTTCACATTATAAACGACTCCAAGTGTGTACCTCTGTGAACGTTCGTCCACATTTGGTGTCAGAAGTGGGATAAGAGGTGTCCTTGTAATTAAAAAGGACCGGAGATTTTTATGTGAAAATGCTTTTTGCCTACAAACAATCTGGAAAAAAAACAAAACAATAAAAAAACCTCTCATGCAGCAGAGGCAGAGTTAAAGGTGTACACACCACTGAAACTTACACTGCACTGAAACTTACAAAAACACAGATGGACTCTTTTCCCCAATCCCAAGAGACTGCTGAAGCAGGTAAACCTTTAATTGCCTATCACAAAGTGTAATACGGTCATTGAAATAGGGATTTTGCCTTCTAGCTATAGTCAGGGTTCAAGAAGCGAGTCAGCCCTTAAAAAAAGGGATAGGTGTTTGTTGTTTTCAAAAGGTTTGCTGAAGCAGTGAATACATATGGTGACCCATGAGTGGTACTGATTTTGCAAACAAAGGTTGCCACACTGCATAGGGCTACCATCTGTGAATGGAGTATATGCAGAAAAGTGTGAAAATTGATACAAAGACTGTGCTGAAGCAGGGGTATTTTTAGGAAACAAATGCTGAGTGTAAAATTGCCCTATAAAGGAAAAGGGTATTTCAAAGCCAATTGCTGAGTGTTGAGTCACCCTGCCGGGAATTAAAGAAATAGTCCACTGCAAAGAATGTTTTTCTGCAAGTAAAAATCTGCCTATATACTGTATATCTTGGGAGAAAACAGATACCCAAAGATGAGACTGAAAATTACTGAACTCAGGCAGAAAACCAAATTCTGTTGCTGAAGCGGAGGGATTGCACCTAGCAAATAAATGGTGTATAGCAAATAGACTTTTTTTTACCCAGCAACTGCACAATCTTGTATACCTGATAAAAGAAAATGCATGCACAGTACTGTTGATATTGAAAAAAAAAATTACCCAAGAAAGAAAAGTCTACAGAGATGCCTGTGAGAGCTACGGCCTCTACAAGCAAAATATGCCCATCTGTAGGACTATCACAATTGGGGGTTCTAGCAAATACAGTAGCAACAGCTGCAATAGTGCCTCCTGAGGTCAGGCAGAAAATTACACCTGATAGCCTAAAAATGGAGGACAAGATGCAGCGTTCCTGTAATGAACCCTACCCCACGGAAGAGTGGCCCTTCCAGTCCAATAAAGAGGAAGACATCTCTTACGGGGAACCCGAACCGAGTCACACCCACAAAACACCCCAAGAATGGTGGGGGTGTCTGAACTCGACACGAACCGAAAAGACCACTCCCTTTGACGAATATGATCAGCAGGTGAAAGAGCGGGAGCAGTGGATCACCGAATATTTCTGTCAGCTAAAGCAGCTGCAAGAAAAGCCTGGCGTATATAATGAAGCTGCTAAAACTTCAAATGAAGATGGAGACCCCAGTATCCCTGAAGGGACGGTGTCATCCAAATCAAAAAGGAAGAAAAAGAAAAGCGGTTCTTCACTTACCG
The DNA here is from genome assembly GCF_040206685.1 of Ascaphus truei. NCBI lineage: Eukaryota > Metazoa > Chordata > Amphibia > Anura > Ascaphidae > Ascaphus > Ascaphus truei. The sequence goes on from NC_134483.1 coordinate 216,173,655, forward strand.
TGGAAGTAACAGACACGTCCGCAGATCCTGTGGAGAAAAAGGGGGACCGAGTTGCCCTGCAGCCTAGAAAAAATGGAGAATTTGTCCCACGGTTAACCGAATATCCAGAGGGCCCAAGGCAGAAGTCGTGTACCCCAAAGAAGTGTCTGTCCGGTGCCAACAGTTAGGAACCCTCAACCAACCATCCCAGGGAAGTGGAGCCGGAACCAGGTAGTGACGATCCCTTGACCAGCCCTGAAGACGCCCTGAAAATTGCCAGGCATGACTGTGATCTGCTCTGTGAAGAATTGTAAAGGGAAAAAAAAATAATGCTGAGCTACCGAAGACTGTGCTCGCAATTTACTCTGCGGCCAAGACCGAATTGAAGGATCTCAAGACTGAGCTAGATACTGCGAAGGCTACTATTTCCGCCATGGATGTAAAGCAGAGCCAATCTGACAAAATGGTGGCTGCGCTAAAGCGGAAGTATGAGGAGGCACTGAAGCAGATGACAGTCTTACAGCAAGAGGTTCACACTCTGCGCATAGAGTTGAATGCCTCACAACAGGAGGTCAACAGTGTCCGGATAGAAGTGGACATATCTCAGAAAAAGGTTCAGACACTAAGCAGAGCACTGGATGCCTCACATCATGAGACCAACAGCTGCCGCACAGACCTGGAAGTTTCCAGAAAGGAACTACACAGTCTCACTGAGGAGCTGGACATTGCTAAAGAAACTATTGGTAATCTTGATACAGATCTCAAAGTCTCTCAGAAGGAGCTTCAGACCCTCAACCTAGAGAAAGAAGTCTCACGCCAGGAGATTGTCATTCTCAAAGCAGATGTGCGTAAATGGAAGGAGGACTGCAAAGAAGCCCTGAAGAATACAGAGACTGAAAAAAGAGAAAATTCAAGATTAAAAACAGAAAACTTAAAACTGAAAGAAGAAAATTTTCAGTTGACAGAAGAAGTCAAGGAAAAGTTTGAAGCAGAGCACCGACTGCAGAACCAACTGCAAGGTCTGCGTACACACATCCAGTATGCTGTGTAGAAGCAGCAAACGCTGCAGGAAGAAAAGCTGCAGGCTGCTAAAGAAATTCAAGTGCTGCAGGAACGTCTGACCCAGTATGTCCCCGCAAAGCAGCATGAGAAACTGAAGGCTACCCTGAGCATCACCAAAGCAACGCTAGAAGCCAAGCTTAGAACCCAGGTGACGAGGCAAAAAAGGGAGCACAAGAAGGTCCAGAAACTGAAACAAGTAACGGTGGCCCAAGCAAAGAAGTTCATAGTGCTTCACAATGCAATAAAAATGTGGAGGCAAGCTCAGAGAAAGCAAAGCATGCAGATAAATTCCCTGAGAAGAGACTTGCAAGACGCACTCAAAAAACAGGGATCTCTCGCGGATGAGATTATAGTCCTACAAGGGCAAGTATTGACCCTGACTAAGCGTCAGTATCCCACAGCCTCAAAAACCCATGAAGACAAGGGTACAGTGAGAGCTGGGAATACCGCTCATCTGAAAGACAAGGTTGCAAAATTTGAACCACCTAAACAAGTACTAGCAAAACCTTCAGCCACCCAGCAGGCAACAAAAGAAGGTACACGTGCTGAATTAAAACCAGAAGAATCCTTAGCTGATGAAGCTGAAAAGATGGGACATTCTCTGGAAGTGGGTGTGGAATTGCAACTTAATCTAAAAGGGGCTGTTTTTAAACGCTCTGCAACTGCTGCCATGCAGTATGCCTACAATGGGACGAGCACCCGACGCAAGGGAAATCTCATGACCGCGCACGCAGAAAAGAGACTATACTTGGAGAAAGTCCTCCTCGAGCGACTGGGGGTGCTGATCTCAAACACCTTCAGAGGAGACACGAATAAACTGGATAAAGGGCTCCAATCCCAACGGGACTGAGGGTTCTCTACCTCCATCCACTCTTATTCAAGTCACAGAGATATCTAGAATGAGAGTGGAAGGATGGGCTTTGGCCGTGGTAAGCCCGAGCTTCCCACAAACAGGGGAGGTATGTAACAGGGGACTTATCTATGTTCAGTAATGTGCCTTTAATCCAGCAGTGTGGTGGTTAACCTCTGGTAGTTAATTACTAAACACCACCTGCCTGATTGAGATTGTTTACAAAAACCTCTCTGTTCAGACAGGAAGTGACTCTTTAGCTCTGACTAAGAGCTGACCCTTGGAGCTGACCAGTCTTGAGCTCTGCACAGCAGACCTGATTTCAAGACACAGGGAAAACTACAGCACCTGAAGCTGAACCAGGAAGTGAGATTTTCCCTCCAAGAAACAGATAAGACTTTTATTCTTAAAAGACTGCTTATATCTGCTTATTTCATGTTATATGTTTTGGGGCTGCGAGAACTGCTTGACTAAGGGAGATGTGAATTATTGCATAGTGTTTCACTAGAAATACTCCCAAGTGAATAGAAGCTTTGTTCCCCCCCCTGTGTTTGGATGAATTTCCTGATGAAAAGGAAAAGGCACAATAAAGCCTTATTATAATTTCACATTATAAACGACTCCAAGTGTGTACCTCTGTGAACGTCCGTCCACAATGTACTACAAGTGTTTTTTAATATAGTTTGCTTTTGTGCTTTATATTTCATATTTTAACCTTCTTTTCTTTTCCATTCTAGCGTAATTTTGCTTATTTCATTTTATAGTGTTTTATTCAATGTCTTTTGTTCGAATAAAGTTGTGTATGTTGTCACAGTTACCCTCAGTGGTACAATGTATTTGGTCAAGGGGTCATTGACTCCTACCCACTCTCACTGTATTGGCTGAAGGACCCGAGTCGCGGGCCAATCGGGTGTGAGCGTGGGCTATTTCAATGCCTTATGATTTAATGTTTGTTATCCCTGATGAAGAAACCTTTGGTTTTGAAACGCGTTGTAAAGGACTTTTTATGCGCTATTCAGTTTGAATTACTTCATCCTGCCACGGCTTATTTATTCTCCTCAACTGGGGAGGAAACCGCGACGCGAGCTGCGGTGTCGCCACTGAGTGATGTCAGAGATCTGGAAGCGGAGGATCAGAGGGCTGCGAGTGTGCACTGAGCCACAGTGAGAGACTAACCCACAGAGTGGTTATCAACCTCGTCCATAACGATTCTGCTTGGACTACCACCCCCATTAGTGGGACCATCTAGGATCCACCAAATTCGGTTTTGGACTGAAAGACCCAGAGGCTGGAAGCTGCTTAAACAACAGACGATATCCTGGCTGGAGATCCGGTTGGCGCATGGGTAACATTAACCCCTGACATGCTGTTTTTTTTCTCCCTTGATGTACGCATAATACACACCTGTACTGTTTGATTGGAATAATATTTCTTTTAATGCACTATGAGCGTTGTGCGCTGTGTTTTTGTGTTTTCTGTCTAGCTTTTAGGGGGTGTTTTGAGCCACCCCTGGTTCCACGGCTGCAGATGCTCCCTCATCAGTGTCCTTAAGGTCACGTAATTATTTCATTTCATTTTCACTTTATTATCACCCCACATATGTGATTTGATTGTAGTTGCACACTTTATTTCACTCTATATTACTCAACACACCAATACCCTCCTCCGGCAACTCCAGGTGCAGGAGCAATACGGAAAAACCGCGGATCGATACATATCTTTTTCCTTATCGCGCGCTTCCACCCCAGAGCATCTGGTGAAAATCTGTAAAAGTCATAATTTTCGATAAAATATTGATAAATTTGACCAACTGTGGCCATCTTATCATCTGCTGAACTAATTGCTGACCATATTAAATAAGCATACGTTATGTTGGGCTTTCTGAACACGGACTGCAGTGATATACTCATCTCTGGACCTCTCTGGACAATGGAATAGAACACCAGACAGTTTGCATTTAGTTTTTAATATGAAACACCTAAATAGATACAATATTGTACAACTTCTTCAGTACCAAGGTCAATTCATAAAGGACCACTGTGGTATTTTTTATACACCTGCAAGTCGACACATTACTGAAGCGCATGCGCATTACAATTCATGAATATCTGCCACCTGGCGGATACGCGAAGAATTGCAACCAATTAAATCTAAACATTCTCATTAAACAGATCAAGCACGGTGGACTCCGGCATGATTGCGACATGAATACGGCATGAACGCCGCATGAACGCAGCGAAGCGCGTGGCATTTGGAAAAAGTCACCAGAAAATATCGGTGAAGTGTTAGAATAAAAGGGGCCGCGGCTGTATACAGTCAAAAACAGTGGTATATACATCATCAAATTTGTTCTAGAGTCCGGCTAAGACTGAACTAGTTCAGGGGTGTTCAACTGTAGTCCTCAAGCCTCCCTCAACAAGTAAGGTTTTCTGGATATCCCAGCTTCAGTACAGGTGGTTCAGTCAGTCTTTGACTGAGCCAATGATTGTTACCTGTTGGAGAACTGGAATTGAGCACCCCTGTTCTAGTGCACATAAACTAAATCAATGTGGTTGTTAACCAATTATGTTATTTAATAGAAGGAGTAGTGTTCACGTAGTTAAAACAAGGAACAACATAGCCACACACTAAATTGTTGGTGCATGGAGATAACATTTTGTTTGTGTACACTTTTAAATTTAGTGGGTGAATTTCTCTGTCTAATTTTTATGTTTTCTCATCATTGTCTAGTAGGATTTTAGGAAACAGTTTGTATATTCCCAGTCAAACTCAGGTGGCAAACAAAAATAAATAAGATTTTTATATGTGTTAAAAATTAATTCAAATTGCTTTATAAAGAGTATTCTGGAGCAATTTGTGTTCACAGAGAAGCAATATTTACTGTCTTCGGTACCGTGAGAAGGCCCGAGATTCGTTCGTGATATGGCTCGTGGCTTTAATTTATTTTAATTTCAATTAAATGTGTGTTCGGCAGATGACACAGTGAACATATTTGTCCATGTCTGCGGTGTGACTATTAAATGGCTTAAGTACGGAACAGTGCAAATAATGTTTTGACACCCAATTTGTTGTCATGTTATTGGTCTGTTATAGGGTTAACTGTCAGATCATGTAACTTTTCTAAAGGGAAATTAGAATTCTGTTACGCCGTAGCAACCTTAGTGCATAATAAAATTCCTTACATTGTTGCACATGTATCTGTATGTGTCATGGCAGTTTGAAATTGTCTTCACATACTGTATGTGTCAACAGATATTTAAAATAATTAAACCCAACTCCTTAACTATTCTCATGCACTGTATAGTCTCAATTAAAAAACATAGCTTGGCTTACTATTGTGTTGGTGGGGAGGGATTGGAAGAAGGTGGAGAAAGCACATCACTGTACTGTATGTGTGACCCAAAAAATCCAGACAGCAGTAGTTGAATAAGAATTATTTATTATGTGTGGTGAGTTACGGTAGTAGTTTCTTTAACGGCAAGGCAAATATCATTCAAGAGTGATTGTAGCTGTGCATGGGAACATGAAAGGGTTTAACACTATTGGGTTAATACTGGTTAGCACTTGTAATGTAACCCCCTTCCCCACCTTAAAACACATATACCTTAAATGTATTAAACACACAGCAAACAAGTGCTGAAAAATAAAAGTTTTGCTGCTGAATGTATTCTTATTCTCTACATTGGTATATAGTATATACTGTAGTGTAGTGTATACCTGGCTATTAACTGTATACATGTTTTACACCCTGCTAATCCAAAGAAGTACTATGTTGCTTTCTTAAAAATGTAAATGAGTACTACAGTATAAGGTGATACTCTTTTTATTTGGACTAACAATTTATATCATAGGACAAGCTTTCGAGAGTTCTCCTCTCTTCCTCAAATCAGCAATACTGGTTTACAAAGGAATCTATGGCTAAAACAGAGGTTAGGAAAGCAGAAAAAACCCAGATGTACAGTAGATAAGGTGGAGTGAGAAAGGGATGCCTGAAGACGTTGGAAGGGTAATAAAACGGTGAAAAGGAATAGCATGGAGGGGGAATGTGATGCTGTGGGGGGGGGAGGTGTGGATAAGAACATTGGCAGAGAGGCATGCAGGATAATTACAAACAATTGTGATAGTGTGTGAGAAACCCCATATCCTCATTAAGGGCCTCATGCAGTAAGCGTTGATAAGGGAAATATGGCCATGTTATAGCCAAAATTGGGTTTGAGATTCAGTAAGCGCCGATAAGTGCTTCATATCGCCAGGTTTCGGAGCCGATAATTTGGTTATGGCCAGTCGCCTGCCGATAAGCCTGTTTTCGACACTGATCGCCACTTTTTTAAATCGGCTGGATTCAACAAAAAAAAACAGCTTATCGGGGCTGATCGGCACTACGAAATTGAGATGTTATGGCCGATTTCTCCCGCCAACTAAAGTTGGCAGTTTGGACGGGAGAACGATCGCTAAGGCTGCCGGAACGGCACTTAGAAAAAAAAAATCTTCTGTACATCAATGGAAGTCAATGGAGCGGGGACGTATAACAGTATAGTACTGTTTACGTTTCATTGCTCACAATACAAGGGGGATTTGCATTACAGTGTGGGGGCATTCCCTGCATTGTGTCACAGCTGATGTGTCTTATTTGCATAACATTCGACTTTTACATGTTTTCAGCATTTGCGGGTCACATTACTCATCATGTGATGATGTGGCAAGGGAAAATACTATACTACACTCTTAAAGGAGAACCTCACATCATAGCACACATTTTACTCAACTCAGCGACAATTATTTACATGATGTTACACATGTCACACATGTCACACATACACAGTATATTCATCTTCCTTTACATTACACAATGCTTGTAATGTGACACGCATCTTTAAACGTTCATGTACACTGGCGACACACTTTATTCGAGCTCGGCTAGTCCCACGAATTCGGGTATACCCGGGTGTATTGAGGTTTGTGACTGTTTTCTGCCCGAGTGCATTGAGGTATTTTCCAAGCAGGGATTGAAGCATTTTATTCCCGCTGGCTGCAATACTGCACAGTATATATATATATACTGCATTACAATTCATGAATTTATGCCATCTGGTAGACACGCGAAGCATTGCAGCCTATTAAATCCTAATCATTATCATTTAACAGATTAGCCGCCCGTCAGCCAGGCATGAACCCAGGCTGGGAAGGCAAATGCAACGGGGCTTGTCAGAGGTGAGGAGCGGCGCATTCCAGGTATCTGCCAGGTACATACTGGGTATTTGCTCGAATAAAGTGTGTCGGTGCAGTACATCTGTCTTCTCATGTTTACATATACTTTTGGGTCCTCCCTATTTTCATGACGTCACTTATTGGACGCTCAATCACATTGCATGTTTACATTGTAACCGTTGCATTACAAGCACTTCAACCTAACTTATACACACATGTACAGTAATTCATCATTGGGACACCTTGTAAACTCATTCTATACCAACTATCCTCCTTACACAAATGCATGCATATGCACACGACTATTCATTGTTGCCAACATGTCACAATAACATGGATAATTACACATGTTACACAAAACTTTTCCCACGTCAATCTCAGCCTTTTTGTCTCATTACATGACTGACTCTTGCGTTCACAAGTGTTACATGCATTGCACATGCAACTATTTATTTGCAAGCAATCTTTGTACAAAGCTTCACGTCACATCATTGCCAAATATCATCATTCCCTGCAGAATACACACAACAAATACTTAGAACAACAAGTGCACACAGCTTGCCACAGAAGTACTTTATTATGTTAATGTAACACCTTGCATTTTACTATGTCACCTGACATCATCACATACCTATTTAAAGGACGCACATTACCTGCTCATTCACAGCTACTCATTTCAAAATGTTGCGAATGTTTAGGAGACGCAGGAACATTCTTTTCTATGACATGCTTGCTGATCAAGAGAATGATATAGGGCAAGGTAGGGACACACCGAGGGACAGTGACAGTGACGCGGATACGACAGGGACAGGGAGAGGGACAGGCCGAGGGACAGGTAGAGGGACAGGAGATCAGAGGAGAAGACAGAGGAGACAACTTGTGCCTCGTCCGCGTCTGTACAGGGAGAGAACCCTGTTAGATGGGATGAGTGAGGAGGAGATTGTAAGTCGCTATCGTTTGAGTTCAGCAGCAATCTTAGCTCTTTATGAGGAGATAAGGGGGGATTTAGATTTTTTCACAGCCAGAGGTCGTGCAGTCCCTGGGCTTGTTAAAATGCTGTGCTCATTACATTATCTTGCTTCCGCGTCATACCAGACAACTGTGGGCATAGTGGGCGGGGTCTCGCAATCTACATTCTCGCGGGCCTTGACCCAGTTTCTCTATGCACTCAATAGACGCGCTAGGAATTATATTCATTTTCCTACAGAGGCAACAGAGTGGTTGGAAGTCAGGACTGGCTTTTATAATATAGCAGGGATACCATCTGTGCTGGGTGCAATCGATTGCACACATGTTGCTTTGATTGCACCTAGTCAGAGTGAGCATGTGTACCGCAATCGGAAGCACTACCATTCACTCAATGTACAGGTGGTATGTGATGCCACGATGAGGATAATGCATGTGGTACCCAAGTTCCCTGGTTCCAGTCACGATTCCTCTATCCTGAGGAACTCTTCAGTCTTCCATGCGTTCGAAGAGGGACATTTTGAACCTGGTTGGCTGCTGGGTGAGTACATATTTACATGTTCTAACACAAAACACATGTTGATTTAGGAATGTTGGCATTGTACAATTTGATCACTAATGTCAGCTTATGTGTGCTCCATTCATTATAGGTGACTCAGGATACGGAATTAGGCCGTGGCTCTTGACTCCGGTGCTAAACCCTCAAACTGAAGCAGAGGACAGGTACAATGCAGCCCATATATCTACAAGATCTGTTATAGAGAGGACATTTGGCCTACTCAAGACCAGGTTTAGGTGTCTGGACAGAACTGGTGGGGCTCTTCTATACAAGCCTCAAAAAGTGTCTGATATTATCCTTGCCTGTTGCATTTTGCACAATGTTGCACTCAGGCACAATGTACAGTCAGACCTAGCTGAGGCTTTGGTAGACGAGCATCCCACCCATGTAGCTGCTGAAAATGAACAAACAGCCAGTGGTGGCCAGACACGACAGAATCTCATCAATTCATTTTTTTCTTGTAAGTACAGACTCATATGTTCCTAGTACTACTTTTATAGTTTAATTATGTTATATTAACAATAATGTTTCTTTATATAACCTTCTGTTAGGACACAGATGAATATGGGTTGCACACCTTTCTTTTCTCTGCTGTGTGCACAAAGGGATGTGGCACCGGTATGTTATTGTTGCACAGGTTATATAATCCCTCTTCAATTGTACTTTAGTTGTGTGTATGTGAATACAACTTGGGTAACAAAGCAATAATATTTTAGCATTGTGTTATTCCTTATGCTAAGACAAAACACATATTATGCCCATAATCATTCATGCTTCTAGTATGCTTACATACAATGTTATTGGTGCAGTGTAACATGTACATCCATATGATGTGTACACCAGGCTGATTTACATTTTGAATGTCATGAAATATACATGGTGTTGTACATTTAACACCAAATACACACTTTGCTGTGTTGTTTACGGTACTGAAGATGGCATGTCAATGTTTGCAATTTATATATTGTTCCTTTGCATTATAGGTATATCTCCAGTATGACTGATCATGGTATGTATATTTGCTGATATCTCTCATAAGATGTGGCTACCTCAATCTTCCTATAATTATTGGAACTAAAAACCCAACATATTGGTTTAAACACAAATGTTACATATATGTACTTTCTGTATCATGTATATGCATTTAGCTACTCTTGAGCTTTCATGTGCATTGTATTACAAAATGATTACTCACATTTCATCACATTTTATGTATGTTTCCTTATAATTTCCATTAATGTAATATAGAGGTGGTTGGAGAAAAGGGGATAACTGTACTTATTTGTTTACTTACGGGAGCACATTCATCACTAGCATAGACACACTTTTTAAGACAACTGTTTGTGTCTCTATCAATTGGTGTAGGATCCATGTATAACACCGACAAATGATAACACCAGCTTTATTATGGTAGCTTATATCATCATATTGACTATACTATGTATTTCTAAACGATTAATAAACACAGTAAACTATAGTTAGTTAGGTTAATGAAATATACACAGAAACGTACTTCATAACATGATGGTGATGTCATATTCAGAACATCATGCATTGGAGGGGACCATAACATCTGGCCAGTAACATTATTTGCTACAGTCCCAAACCATTTTATCTACATACCCATGTAACAAGAGATTTTAAAAATAAATGGCTACTTGGTTGTAAGTGTCCTTTACATTGGGAGAAGGAGTGGCTCACTGAGTAAAGACACACACTGGCACTGATAGTTTGAAGCAGGGGAGTCTGGTTCAATTCCCGGTGTGGGCTCCTTGTGACCTTGGCCAAGTCACTTTATCTCCCTGTGCCTCATGCGGCAAAAAAACATTTGTACGTTCCACGGGCCAGGGACCTCAGGCTGAAACATGTGTCTGTAAATCGCTGCGTACAACTAGCAGCCCTATACATGAACATGCTCATATTATTATTATTATTGTTACATAGTTTCGACAGTCATACGTTCCATTACATATTAGAATACACAAATGTGTTAGCAGAGTGGGAATGGTTGTTATATATAAAACACACCATGTCATAAAATGTTAGTAGTCATTAAAGAACACTCAATAAAAATTCATGAGGCACTCTTTTGCAACATCATTATGTTAATTAAGTGCTTATGCAATATAGGCATAAGGGTATCACATTTTTAATTGTTTGTTAATAAGCGCTGCAAGCAATGTAAAATTAGTTCCATATGTAGTATAGTAGTCGGTGGCTCCTCCTCACAATCATCTCATATAAAGGTAGACTCTTCTGAAATCATACATTGATCCGATTGTATCTTCCCCGACATCTCTGAAATACAGCAAACACATGATGGTCAAAGATGGCACCTTACTAGATATGCATCCGTGACAACGCGTTACGCAGCTCTATATGATTGTGTAGATACACACGTCACTCACTTATATGTTAGAAGTAAAACTGTTCATCAGTATGTAATGTTTCTTTAAATTTGTAGCAGGCATAACTATGTATAAGAAGTGAACGTTGCCTGTATACTGAAAGATGTGCGCGCACATCTTTGTGTGCGCACGCACTTCACGCTTGGCTCCACTAACTGTTAGCGCATGCGCAAAACAAAGCGTACGTTGTGCGTTCAATACATGTTGAAAATACCAGTAAACATAACATCTTTATTTCAAATACAATGAAGACGAAACTACATTCGTTCTAAACGAGTACATCTGTATTCTTTTTAAACAGACGTGTTTGAACAGAAAGCACGGCCGATAACACAATGCGCAAATGCAATACGTGTGACGTCATGTTAAGCCAGCGTGAAACGCACGCTAACACTCCTCCCACTCAATTAACATTCGGCTAACGCCCAGGGTACGCCTACAAACACTGAGCCGCACGCATCACACACTGCAGTTACCGTTACTATAACAAAACATGACAGCCAATAGGCTTTGAGGCGCGCATGTCGCTTGGGGGCGGGACTTACATCACTAATCCTTTTTAAGGACGCCTTGGCCCATGACAAGGGTCCCACGTCATACGTGGTGGACCCGGTTTTCAATGTTGTAGATGTTGCATGATAACAAAACAGGTATGTGTTAGAGTAATGGTAAAATGTTGCTAATATGTTTAAAGGGATAGGAAAGTACGTATATTTATTCCGTCAGCAATGTGTACTACTCTTTCAGGTCCTACTATATTGTATTAGGAAACAATTTGTTTGTGATCGCTACATGTTATGCAGTCTGCAATGTTACGCTGTATCCACGCATTGAAAGTGAAAATGGTGGTTACAAAAAAAAAAAAAATTTAAACGCAGAGTCAACGCATAACGATTGTTATATTTACCATTCTTCTAGAATTAACTCTTCGCCTGGCTGCAACTGGTCGCTCCAGAAATGCAAGGCATTTTCATCCACGCTTAACCCAACCGCTGAATCCAGTATGGCACATATCTCCTCCAGGATGCGCTCATAGGAATCGCCACTGCTTTCTTCAAATAATTGGTCGGGAGGTAGGTTCATTTCTTCCGGTTCCCATTCCAATGCATTTTCAGCTGAAAGGCTTGGTACATAATCATAGTACTTTTGTTCTTGTACAATGTGGGTTTCAGGAATGGAGGCTGCAGATATTGCAGCACGTATCGATTCAAACGGATCAGTAGTAGCGGATACATTGCTATTGCCATTAGGAATAAATATGCCTTTCACGACAATATAAGTGCCGTCTTTCAGGAGAAATTGTTTTTCCGGGGCAATCTTCCAGAAACCATAGGTGTGTTGTAGCTTATCCTGGTCACGTTCAAAAAAGTCATTACTTGATAAAGTGAATCTTATTGAGGAATTAAAATTCCGTGCATGCTTACGGTCTTGGTAATAAGGATATTTTGCTCGAATGAAATCATCGATTTGGCGTGTGCTTGCTTTCTGTCCGCGACTGTTCAAGATGGCTTCACAGATCATGTACTTATACCCTAAAAGGGGATTAATATTGTTAACGAATTCATCAGCCATGTCTGAGTAGCACAAAAGCTGTGTGCAGGTCTGTGTTATTTGCTCATCAAAATGAATGTGCTGAATGGCTAACAAACTCCTGTTTTTCCTTGTCAAGGTCAACAAAACTAACTACTTTGACTCCTTATTTCAAACGCCAATTGGATTTGTTTGTCTAATTGGGTTAACAGTTGTGGTTCGTGATATGGGACTGTGGGAGAAACATTTCTCCTTCTTTTATCTCGTTTGTGAAAAACATCCCTACACTTTGAATGCGTTCACATAGTGTTTTTTTGAAAACTAACAAAGACCAGTGTGTGAAAATATTTCTTAGCCAGGCATATCAGTAAAAACACACCTGCAAAAAGAAATGTTTTTTCCCCGCTTACATTTCTGTGTGTATGTGAAAGTCTGGTTAACTCCCTGTCTGCATGAGTTTAAATACGTGTGTATATATATATATATATATATATAAATATATCTCTTATAAAAATATATATATTTATATATTATATTTAATTTTTTTTTATATTGCAGGAGTACACACAACATTGATGGCATTAAGTATACCTTGTATGAAACCTATTTAAATGGTGAGAAACATGATTGAATTAAGTAATAAACATTTGTTTAAGCACAATACTGTTAGAGTCTCATACTTAGGATATTTCTCAAACATTAGGCCTGTATTATTAAAATAGTGTTTTCACAAGGAAGCATGAAGTGTATTAGTTTGTGTATACCAGTTTATATAGTACTATATATACATATATATATACACATATACATATATATATACACACTCACACACTCACACTCACACTCACTCAGTGTGTGTGTGTGTGTGTGTGTGTGTATATATATTATTATACATTCTGAGATGTTATAGAAACGAACACACAACTGATTAAAGGACAAAATTACAATGGCCAAGCAAGGCAAAGGTAAGTAATAATTTACACATAATCCTGCTGTACACGTACAAGAAAGATGTTTGCACTTACTTAGGTGTTTTAATAATTGCATGTGACTAATATGCATATGCAATTCTTACATCAATTAACACACCCAAATGCAATGTTTTGCTGCAAAGTCAATGGCAGCTTCTCTAAACTTAGCAACTGGCTCCTGGTGGACCATTACTGAACAGACGATTACAACATAAATATTTATAACACAATTAATTATGAGTGTTAACATTTCCAAAACTTCACGTGTACAAGAACATAGTTGAAAGTTTGGAAACAACACAGTCTTCAGCATACATACAATAGTAATTAGATAATCTGAAGTCAACAAAACAAGGCCAAAGACATATTTTCTGAATTATAACATTTATTTTTTTTGTTCCTTTTGCGAGCGAGTAACAGGCCTGCTTGTTGTCTCTTGAATTTTCCTTTTTCTTTTGCCACCAACTTTAGGCACAACAGAGCCACTTTGAGTGGCCTCTGGCACTTCACGGGCAGGGCTTGTGGCCAGTGACTGTTCACCTACGGGGCTTGTGGCCAGTGACTCACCTACAGGGCTTGTGGCCAGTGACTCACCTACAGGGCTTTTGGGCAGTGATTCACCTACAGGGCTTTTGGGCAGCGATTCACCTACAGGGCTTTTGGGCAGCGATTCACCTACAGGGCTTTTGGGCAGCGACTCACCTACAGGGCTTTTGGGCAGCGATTCACCTACAGGGCTTTTGGGCAGCGACTCACCTACAGGGCTTTTGGGTAGTGACTGTTCACGGACAGGGCTTGTGCCCAGTGACACATGTGAGCAAGTTGGTAGACACTGCACAAGTGATGGTTGGTCTGTTTCATGTGTGTCTTGTTTTGTTTTTGTCGCCTCCTTTGTAGGTGTCTGCTGCTGAATTTGTACAGATGGCAGCGGTAGGATGTCATCAGGAACCTGCACAGCAATGTCTGCTACTTGACCGGTAACATTTGGGCCTGGTGAATGAATATCAGATGAATGTGGTGAAAACTGACCTGCATGAACAGATCCTGGCTGGGAGGTGTTGAATTGTGGTACATTAGTCATTCTCCAGTAATTAGCTTGTGTTTGCTGAACAACTAATGCTTCGAATGAGGTGTTGATTTTTTGCAACTGTTTAGGCACTTCAATGAAGACTCTGTGGAGATGTGCCAATTGTGATACTGTTTCTTCCTGCAGTCCAATCATCCTTTCCAGCACTGTCATCATGTCTGAATGGCGACGATTTTCTGCGTCCACTATTTTTCCCTCTGAAGCTACAATTGCATCGTATGTGGAAGTTGATGGACGATTTGGCGGTACAACAGTTTCTATTGGCACCTCTTCATGGTCACATGATTGTATTTCAGTCTCTTCTGTGGCGTCATCCTCATCATACTCATCATCCTCATCACCATGATGTTCTAAAAAGAAATGTACACATTATTAAATGGCATGTTAATGTATGCTGTGTTACTATGTAATTGTACTGTGTCCTAAGTAACACCTAACATGTTAGCATACGTTTTATAACCTCATTAAAAACTACCTTGACTTACGAATAATGTTTGGACTCAGTATGAAATATGAATGAATGAAAAGTTGCTCTAAACTCAGAAGTCCTACATGATAATTAACATCACTAACACAATACATGTTGCCTTACACTTAATTTTCACTGACACTAAGTAATCCTATTTAAAGAAGATGTGCAAAACAAATAATGCACATGACAACATAACATATAGAAGAGCACATATTATATGGCCAGCAAATGATACACTCACCTTCTAGTAGTGTTGAGCTGGCTGACCCAGGTGAAGACACTTGTTCCATCTCAGGTGATACATGTCCTCCAGGGGCAACTATATATAACAATAACATAAGTTTTACATTTACATGTGTAAATATTGAACAAACACTTATTGTATGTTCTGTATTTATGATTAACTAACAACATCAGTTCCTTAACCGAAAATGTGTGTGAAAGTGAACATAAATAGTTGTAATAACACTGTACATGCCTGTGTACTTAGAATTTTTGAGTTCCCTAACATACAACATACTATGTTTCTGCAGTAATGCGTGAGGATAAATAGATTAAATGAGTACATAAAAATCATATGTTGTGTAGTGATATCAGTATCATAATGTACATAACTATCATGAGATGACCATTCACAATGGTTATCATGAAGGTGGTCATATTGCAAAAAGTGTTGTTTTTGGTAGAGGATATGTGTGGTACATTAATCGAAGATGTGGCACACCTGAATGTGGCTGTGACTCAACAAGACAACACATGCAGTGTGTGATAATGTGTCTTTCATAGTAGTTCAACTATAGATATGAGTGAACTAATGTGTGACGTACGCTTTGATAAGTAATGAGTTGTTGGGGCATTTAGTAGCTAGAGTTAAGCTTTCAAATGAGTGTGATTAACTTCAGTTGTGCTATTCAGGTTGTAAGAAAGGTATTCCCTTCCCCAAAAAGCCTAATCAGCCACACCTTTCAATGACTTGAAACAGGTGCAAATGGTGTGAACTAAGTTGACCGTGAAATGAGGCTGTAATTAGTGTGTGTGCTGAACCCCACCCCCTCTGTTGAAGTGTATGCTGTGATGAGATATTAATTGCAGCTGCTTTAACACAATGGTAGATGAGCTAAGTAGTCATCTGCAGTGTTTAAGTTATGAAAACAATGACATAACATATGATACGTGTGCCTCATTATGCTGTCTGTATATGACATAAAGCAAAAATGGACCTTTTCATAAGCAACTATAGATGTGTTAGTGCCAGTGATGTTTGTAGGCCGTTACATGCAATTTCTTTGATGCATGCTTAAAATAGGCAGTAATGTCATGTTTGTCGGAGTAAAATCAATAAAATACACAATAATATGATACATATTTCTGTTCTGTACCTGTAGCTACTAATAATTTCTCATGAACATGTGTTACACATGTGTACTACCCTGTTGTTCCCCATCTTCGCCCACCATCAATTGCTTCCACTGCAGCTATGCATTTTGGGAATTCACATGTAAATGAGCACGCAATGGCACGTGCTATATTAGTTACTGCTTTTAGTAGGACTACTACATATATGTCTATTTTGAGATATATATATACAGAATCAGACATATACATATATAGATGCAGGTATGCTTATATTGTGAAGACAGTATAAAAAGCAGTGTAAATATGCAAAATAACTGTAAGCAACGACACGCCTAGTACAGTAATATTTATCACCTGCTGGAAATTGTGACGGATAAATTCCAATGTCACGGTCACCAGCCAAGCCTTCCACGACGACGGTAAGTAATTTTGGCCGAAGCAGCTCCTCCAATGGAGTCAATATGAGACGTTGTGGTGTGGGCCCACCTCCAGTGCCAGTAGCATGCACGCGTTGGTCTTGTATTTTCTTTTTCAATTTGGACCTAATATCATCAAATCTTTTCCGACAATGATACTTGTCCCTGACACTATTCCCACAGGCATTGACACCAATGACTATTGTGTCCCACATTTCTTTTTTGCTTGCTGCACTTGTCCGCCCTTGAAAAACATATAAAAGATATGAGGTAAATTAATAATAATATAAGCACCAGTTTCCTACACTGCTAGCTGTTCCAAGAGATAGCAAACATGCTGTTTTATGTGTAATATGTGCAGCACATGAGCATTCACTACTAAACCTATACATGTAAGCAAGGTTGCATTCATATTGTATGCAGTTCTGGCAAATTGACCGCCTGTGTTTATTTGTCCTTGTAAGGCATGATAAAAAGCTGTGTTTCCACACTAATGAACATAGAAAGATATTGTGTACCCATATTTGCATATGAACAAAACTCAGATGACCTAGGATCACATGTATTTGAATAATAAATGTAAAGTTACACTTACCTACTAAATGTCCATAGAGACTGTCATAGTGCTCCAGAATGCCAGTGACAAGAGCCCTATTTTCCTGGTCATTGAAGCGAGGATTACGTGGCTTCTCCACACGTTTTTTCCGAGCAGGTTTAGGGTCAGAGCTTGGCTGGTGCTGACTGGACTCTCCTTCTTCCAATGGAAGAGCCTCCAAAAGCTGGCCACCAGCAAGCACGCCACCACCAGACACCCCATCAGCAACTGCGCCACCAGCAGCACTCCCAGCACCAGCACTCCCACTCCTAGCACCAGCACTCACACTCCTAGCACCAGCACTCACACTCCTAGCACCAGCACTCACACTCCTAGCACCAGCACTCCCAGCACCAGCACTCCCACTCACAGCAACAGCACTCCCACTCCCAGCACCAGCACTCCCACTCACAGCAACAGCACTCCCACTCCCAACAACAGCACTCCCACTCCCAACAACAGCACTCCCACTCCCAGCAACACCACTCGCAGCACCAGCACTCCCACTCCCAACAACAGCACTCCCACTCCCAGCAACACCACTCGGTGCACCAGCAACATCACTCCCCTGAACAGAACGTTCACTCCGACGCGTACTCCCATGAGTAGCACTCCCACTCCCACCAGCATCACTCTTCCCACGCTTTGCGGGCATACTTCCAGCACTCACAAAAAACAGACAAGAAATGTACAGGCAATCACACGACCCACTTCCACATATAAAACAAGACAAAGATGTAAACAAAACAACAAAGGACAAAGCTCACCCAATACACAACAAGTCTCTCAGTCAATATGCAAATCTTCAATCGTCCAGCTCTGTGCGTCTCTCTCTCTCTCTCACTCCCAACAACACAGAGAATGATTAGCAGTACACGTTGCCTTTAAATATGGCGCGCAATCAAAAACATGCTTGTTTCGCCTGATTCAGCAAGATTTGTGATTGTGCAACCTAACAGCACCCCGCCACGCACGCCGATACACCTGTGTGTGATCGGCTCATCATCGTGAGAGTGGGCGGATTTGTTTTCTGGTTGATTTTGAATGTATTCGGCACTTACTGCATACGGAGAGGGAAAAACGCCAATAACATGACTAATCGATAAGCTTGCCGATTTCACATAATCGTCGCTTACTGCATGAGGCCCTAAGTGCTCTTGTTTTGGTGTCAAAGGGCCTCATGCAGTAAGCGTTGATAAGGGATTTATCGCCATTTTATAGGCAAAATTGGGTTTGAGATTCAGTAAGCGCCGATAAGTGCTTGATTTCGCCAGGTTTCGGAGCCGATTATTTTGTTATGGCCAGTCGGCTGCCGATAAGCCTGTTTTCGCCACTGATCGCCACTTTTTTAAATCGGCTGGATTCAACAAAAAAAAACAGCTTATCGGGCCTGATCGGCACTACGAAATTGAGATGTTATGGCCAATTTCTCCCGCCAACTAAAGTTGGCAGTTTGGAGGGGAGAACGATCGCTAAGGCTGCCGGAACGGCACTTAGAAAAAAAAAATCTTCTGTACATCAATGGAGTCAATGGAGCGGGGACGTATAACAGTATAGTACTGTTTACGTTTCATTGCTCACAATACAAACGTCATTTGCATTACAGTGTGGGGGCATTCCCTGCATTGTGTCACAGCTGACGTGTATTATTTGCATAACATTATACTTTTACATGTTTTCAGCATTTGCGGGTCACATTACTCATCATGTGATGATGTGGCAAGGGAAAATACTATACTCAACTCTTAAAGGAGAACCTCACATCATATCACACATTTTTATGAACTGAGCGACAATTATTTACATGATGTTACACATGTCACACATGTCACACATACACCGTATATTCATCTTCCTTTACATTACACAATGCTAGTAATGTGTCACGCATCTTTAAACGTTCATGTACATCTGTATTCTCATGTTTACATATACTTTTGGGTCCTCCCTATTTTCATGACGTCACTTATTGGACGCTCAATCACATTGCATGTTTACATTGTAACCGTAGCATTACAAGCACTTCAACCTAACTTATACACACATGTACAGTAATTCAGCATTGGGACACCTTGTAAACTCATTCTACTGCACCGACACACTTTATTCGAGCAAATACCCAGTATGTACCTGGCAGATACCTGGAATGCGCCGCTCCTCACCTCTGATAAGCCCCGTTGCGTTTGCCTTCCCAGCCTGGGTTCATGCCTGGCTGACGGGCGGCTGATCTGTTAAATGATAATGATTAGGATTTAATAGGCTTCAATGCTTCGCGTGTCTACCAGATGGCATAAATTCATGAATTGTAATGCAGTATATATATATATACTGTGCAGTATTGCAGCCAGCGGGAATAAAATGCTTCAATCCCTGCCTGGAAAATAACCCAATGCACTCGGGCAGAAAACAGTCACAAACCTCAATACACCCGGGTATACCCGAATTCGTGGGACTAGCCGAGCTCAAATAAAGTGTGTCGCCAGTGTATACCAACTATCCTCATTACACAAATGCATGCATATGCACACGACTATTCATTGTTGTCAACATGTCACAATAACATGCCTAATTACACATGTTACACAAAACTTTTCCCACGTCAATCTCAGCCTTTTTGCATAATTACATGACTGACTGTTGCGTTCACAAGTGTTACATGCATTGCACATGCAACTATTTATTTGCAAGCAATGTTTCTACAAAGGTTCACGTCACATCATTGCCAAATATCATCATTCCCTGCAGAATACACACAACAAATACTTATAACAAGAACTGCACACAGCTTGCCACAGAAGTACTTTATTATGTTAATGTAACACCTTGCATTTTACTATGTCACCTGACATCATCACATACCTATTTAAAGGACGCCCATTACCTGCTCATTCACAGCTACTCATTTCAAAATGTTGAGATTGTTTAGGAGACGGAGGAACATTCTTTTCTATGACATGCTTGATGATGAAGAGAATCATATAGGGCAAGGGAGGGACACACCGAGGGACAGTGACAGGGACAGTCACGCGGATACGACAGGGACAGGGAGAGGGACAGGCCGAGGGACAGGTAGAGGGACAGGAGATCAGAGGAGAAGACAGAGGAGACAAGTTGTGCCTCGTCCGCGTCTGTACAGGGAGAGAACCCTGTTAGATGGGATGAGTGAGGAGGAGATTGTAAGTCGCTATCGTTTGAGTTCAGCAGCAATCTTAGCTCTTTATCAGGAGATAAGGGGAGATTTAGATTTTTTCACAGCCAGAGGTCGTGCAGTCCCTGGGCTTGTTAAAATGCTGTGCTCATTACATTATCTTGCTTCCGTGTCATACCAGACAACTGTGGGCATAGTGGGCGGGGTCTCGCAATCTACATTCTCACGGGCCTTGACCCAGTTTCTCTATGCACTCAATAGACGCGCTAGGAATTATATTCATTTTCCTACAGAGGCGACAGAGTGGCTGGAAGTCAGGACTGGCTTTTATAATATAGCAGGGATACCATGTGTGCTGGGTGCAATCGATTGCACACATGTTGCTTTGATTGCACCTAGTCAGAGTGAGCATGTGTACCGCAATCGGAAGCACTACCATTCACTCAATGTACAGGTGGTATGTGATGCCACGATGAGGATAATGCATGTGGTACCCAAATTCCCTGGTTCCAGTCACGATTCCTCTATCCTGAGGAACTCTTCAGTCTTCCATGCGTTCGAAGAGGGACATTTTGAACATGGTTGGCTGCTGGGTGAGTACACATTTACATGTTCTAACACAAAACACTTTTTTATTTAGGAATGTTGGCATTGTACAATTTGATCACTAATGTCAGCTTATGTGTGCTACATTCATTATAGGTGACTCAGGATACGGAATTAGGCCGTGGCTCTTGACTCCGGTGCTAAACCCTCAAACTGAAGCAGAGGACAGGTACAATGCAGCCCATATATCTACAAGATCTGTTATAGAGAGGACATTTGGCCTACTCAAGACCAGATTTAGGTGTCTGGACAGAACTGGTGGGGCTCTTCTATACAAGCCTCAAAAAGTGTCTGATATTATCCTTGCCTGTTGCATTTTGCACAATGTTGCACTGAGGCACAATGTACAGTCAGACCTAGCTGAGCCTGTGGTAGACGAGCATCCCACCCATGTAGCTGCTGAAAATGAACAAACAGCCAGTGGTGGCCAGACACGCCAGAATCTCATCAATTCATTTTTTTGTTGTAAGTAAAAACATATATGTTCCAAGTTCTACTTTTATACTTACATTATGTTATCTTAACAATAATGTTTTTTTATATACCCTTCTGGTAGGACACAGATGAATATGGGTTGCACACCTTTCTTCTCTCTGCTGTGTGCACAAAGGGATGTGGCACCGGTATGTTATTGTTGCACAGGTTATATAATCCCTCTTCAATTTTACTTTAGTTGTGTGTATGTGAATACAACTGGGGTAACAAAGCACTAATATTTTAGCATTGTGTTGTTCCTTATGCTAACACAATACACATATTATGCCCATACTCATTCATGCTTCTAGTATGCTTACATACAATGTTATTGGTGCAGTGTAACATGTACATCCATATGATGTGTACACCAGCCTGATTTACATTTTGAATGTCATGAAATATACATGGTGTTGCACATTTAACACCAAATACACACTTTGCTGTGTTGTTTACGGTACTGAAGATGGCATGTCAATGTTTGCAATTTATATATTGTTCCTTTGCATTATAGTTATATCTCCAGTATGACTGATCATGGTATGTATATTTGCTGACATCTCTCATAAGATGTGCCTACATCAATCTTCCTATAATTATTTGTAGTAAAAACCCAACATATTGGTTTAAACACAAATGTTACATATATGTACTTTCTGTATCATGTATATGCATTTAGCTACTCTTGAGCTTTCATGTGCATTGTATTAGAAAATGATTACTCCCATTTCATCACATTTTCTGTATGTTTCCTTATAAATTCCATTAATGTAATATAGAGGTGTTTGGAGACAAGGGGATAACTGTAGTTATTTCTTTACTTACGGGAGATCATTCATCACGGATGAAATTGACTGATCATAAAACTCCATGCATGAATGCCTGCAATCACAACAATGCGTACTACATTTTATATTTAGCAATGTTGGTGTTTTGTAATGCTAGGAATTAATAGTCAACATTTATTCAAATGTGTGACATGTGTATGTATAAGTCACACGTGTGTGGATGTGTCCTACATGTACCAAGTGTTAAACTGTTAACAGAGAAGACAAATTTGTCGCTAATGTTACTGTCATTTAGCATTTCTAATTTACCAATATGACAATGTTGGTAATATTTTTGGAATATAAATCACGTCACTTCATCATTATCATGATGTTAATTATCAAGTATTCTCACAATTGTAACGTCAATCACGTGCACATTAGCATACAGTAGACACACTTTGTAACACAACTGTTTGTGTCTGTATCAATTTGTGTAGGATCCATGTATAACACCGACAAATGATAACACCAGCTTTATTATGGTAGCTTATATCATCATATTGACTATACTATGTATTTTTAGAACTTTTAATAAACACAGTAAACTATAGTTAGTTAGGTTAATGAAATATACACAGAAACGTACTTCATTACATGATGTTGATGTCATAATCAGAACATCATGCATTGTAGGGGACCACAACATCTGGCCAATAACATTACTTGCTACTGTCCCAAACCATTTTATCAACATACCCATGTAACAAGAGATTTTTAACAAGAAATGGCTAGTTGGTTGTAAGTGTCCTTTACATTGGGAGAAGGAGTGGCTCAGTGAGTAAAGACACACACTGGCACTGAGATTTTGAAGCAGGGGAGTCTGGTTCAATTCCCGGTGTCGGCTCCTTGTGACCTTGGGCAAGTCACTTTATCTCCCTGTGCCTCAGGTGGCAAAAAATAAATTGTAAGTTCCACAGGCCAGGGACCTCAGCCTGAAAAATGTGTCTGTAAAGCGCTGTGTACAACTAGCAGCGCTATACATGAACATGCTCATATTATAATTATTATTATTATTGTTACATAGTTTCGACAGTCATACGTTCCATTACACAATAGAATTCACAAATGTGTTAGCAGAGTGGGAATGGTTGTTATATATAAAACACACCATGCCATAAAATGATAGTAGTCATTAAAGAACACTCAATAAAAATTCATGAGGCACTATTTTGCAACATCCTTATGTTAATTAAGTGCTTATGCAATATAGGCATAAGGGTATCACATTTTTAATTGTTTGTTAATAAGCGCTGCAAGCAATATAAAATTAGTTCCATATGTAGTATAGTAGTCGGTGGCTCCTCCTCACAATCATCTCATATAAAGGTAGACTCTTCTGAAATCATACATTGATCCGATTGTATCTTCCCCGACATCTCTGAAATACAGCAAACACATGATGGTCAAATATGGCACCTTACTATATATGTATCCGTGACAACGCATTACACAGCTCTATATGATTGTGTACATACACACGTCACTCACTTATATGTTAGAAGTACAAGTGTACATCAGTATGTAATGTTTCTTTAAATTTGTAGCAGGCATAACTATGTATATGATGTGAACGTTGCCTGTATACTGAAAAATGTGCGCGCACATCTTAGTGTGCGCACGCACTTCACGCTTGGCTGCACTAACTGTTAGCGCATGCGCAAAACAAAGCGTACGTTGTGCGTTCAATACATCTTGAAAATACCATTAAACATAAAATCTTTATTTCAAATACAATGAATACGAAACTACATTCGTTCTAAACGAGTACATCTGTATTCTTTTTAAACAGACGTGTTTGGACAGAAAGGACGGCCGATAACACAATGCGCAAATGCAATACGTGTGACGTCATGTTAAACCAGCGTGAAACGCACGCTAACACTCCTCCCACTCAATTAACATTCGGCTAACGCCCAGTTTACGGCTACAAACACTGAGCCGCACACATGACACACTGCAGTTACCGTTACTATAACAAAACATGACAGCCAATAGGCTTTGAGGCGCGCACGTCGCTTGGGGGCGGGACTTACATCCGTAATCCTTTTTAAGGACGCCTTGGGCCATGCCAAGGGTCCCACGTCATACATGGGGGACCCGCTTTTAAATGTTGCATGATAACAAAACAGGTATGTGTTAGAGTTATGTTAAAATGTTGCTAATATGGTTAAAGGGATAGGAAAGTACGTATATTTATTCCGTCAGCAATGTGTACTACTCTTTCAGGTTATACTATATTGTATTCGGCAACAATTTCTTTGTGATCGCTACATGTTATGCAGTCTGCAATGTTACGCTGTATCCACGCATTGAAAGGGAAAATGGTGGTTAAAAAAAAAAAAAAAAAAAACATTTAAACGCACAGTCAACGCATAACGGTTGTTATATTTACCATTCTTCTAGAATTAACTCTTCGTCTGGCTGCAACTGCTCGCTCCAGAAATGCAAGGCATTTTCATCCACGCTTGACCCACCTGCTGAATCCAGTATGACACACATCTCCTCCATGAAGCGCTCATAGGAATCGCCACTGCTTTCTTCAAACAATTGGTCGGGAGGTAGGTTCATTTCTTCAGGTTCCCATTCCAATGCATTTTCAGCTGAAAGGCTTGGTACATAATCATAGTACTTTTGTTGTTGTACAATGTGGGTTTCAGGAATGGAGGGTGCAGATATTGCAGCAGGTATCGATTCACACGGAACAGTAGTAGCGGATCCATTGCTATTGGCATTAGGAATAAATATGCCTTTCACAACAATATATGTGCCCTCTTTCAGGGTAAAATGCTTTTCCTTTGCAATCTTCCAGAAACCATAGGTGTGTTCTAGCTTATCCTGCACACGTTCAAAAAAGTCATTAGTTGATAAAGTGAATCTTATTGAGGAATTAAAATTCCGCGCATGCCTACGGTCTTGGTAATAAGGATATTTAGCTCGAATCAAATCATAGATTTGGCGTGTGCTTGCTTTGTGTCCGCGACTGTTCAAAATTGCTTCTGAAACCATGTACTTATAACCTAAGAGGGGATTCATATGGTTAACGAATTCATCAGCCATGTCAGAGTAGCACAAAAGATGTGTGCAGTTCTGTGTTCTTTGCTCATCAAAATGATTCTGCTCAATGGCTAACAAATTCCTGTATTTCGTTTTCAAGGTCAACAAAAGTAACTACTTTTACTCCTCATTTCAAACGCCAATTGGATGTGTCCTTTTAATTGGTTTAACTTTAGTGGTTAGTGATAGGCGAATGTGGGAAAAACATGTATCATTTTTTTATCTCGTTTGTGAAAACATTCCTACACTTTTATTTCAGTAACATTGAGTTTTCTAGAAAAATAACAAAGAGCACTGTGTGAAAATAGTGCTTAGACAGCCATATCAGTAAATACACACACCTGCAAAATGAAATGTTTTTTTCCCACATACATTTCTGTGTGTATTTAAAATTCTGGTTAACTACCTGTCTGCATGAGTTTAAATACGTGTGTATCTATATATATATAAATATATCTCTCTCATAAAAAAAAATATATATATATATATATATATAAAGTGTATATTGTACTATATGTATAGTGTGTGTGTGTGTGTATATATATATATATATGTATATATGTATATATATATGTATATATATATATATATATATAAAAAAAAATTATTTATTTTTTTATATTGCAGGAGTACACACAACATATTGATGGCAGTAAGTAGGCCTTGTATGAAACCTATTTAAATGGTGATAAACATGAGTGAATTAAGTAATAAACATTTGTTTGCACCCAATAATGTTAGAGGCTCACACTTAGTATAGTTGTCAAACATTAGGCCTGTATTATTAAAATAGTGTGTTTTCACAAGGAAGCATGAAGTGTATGTTTTTTGTAAATACATCTATACCAGTTTAGATAGTACTATATATACACACACACACACACACACAGTGTGTGTCTGTGTGTGTGTGTGTGCATATATCAATACATACTACATATATTTTAGTATAAATTCAGAGATGTTCTTGAAACAAGAACACATAAATGATTAAAGGACAACATTACAATGGCCACCAAAGGTAAGTAATATTTAACACAAAATCCTGCTGTACACGTACAAGAAAGATGTTTGCAGTTAAATAGGTGCTTTTATAATTGCATGAAAATAATATGCACATGCAATGATTACATCAATTAACACACCCAAATGCAATGTTTTGCTGCAAAGTCAATGGCAGCTTCTCTAAACTTAGCAACTGGCTCCTGGTGGACCATTACTGAACAGACGATTAAAACATAAATATTTATAACACTATTCATTAATTAGGAGTGTTAACATTTCCAAAACTTCACGTGTACAAGAACATACTTGAAAGTTTGGAAACAACACAGTCTTCAGCATACATACAATAGTAATTAGATAATCTGAAGTCAACAAAACAAGGCCAAAGACATATTTTGTGAATTATAACATTTATTTTTTTTGTTCCTTTTGCGAGCGAGTAACAGGCCTGCTTGTTGTCTCTGGAATTTTCCTTTTTCTTTTGCCACCAACTTTAGGCACAACAGAGCCACTTTGAGTGGCCTCTGGCACTTCACGGGCAGGGCTTGTGGCCAGTGACTCACCTACAGGGCTTTTGGGCAGTGATTCACCTACAGGGCTTTTGGGCAGTGACTCACCTACAGGGCTTTTGGGTAGTGACTGTTCACCTACAGGGCTTGTGGCCAGTGACTCACCTACAGGGCTTTTGGGCAGTGATTCACCTACAGGGCTTTTGGGCAGCGATTCACCTACAGGGCTTTTGGGCAGCGATTCACCTACAGGGCTTTTGGGCAGCGATTCACCTACAGGGCTTTTGGGCAGTGACTCACCTACAGGGCTTTTGGGTAGTGACTGTTCACGGACAGGGCTTGTGCCCACTGACACATGTGAGCAAGTTGGTAGACACTGCACAAGTGATGGTTGGTCTGTTTCATGTGTGTCTTGTTTTGTTTTTGTCGCCTCCTTTGTAGGTGTCTGCTGCTGAATTTGTACAGATGGCAGCGGTAGGATGTCATCAGGAACCTGCACAGCAATGTCTGCTACTTGACCGGTAACATTTGGGCCTGGTGAATGAATATCAGATGAATGTGGTGAAAACTGACCTGCATGAACAGATCCTGCCTGTGAGGTGTTGAATTGTGGTACATTAGTCATTCTCCAGTAATTAGCTTGTGTTTGCTGAACAACTAATGCTTCGAATGAGGTGTTGATTTTTTGCAACTGTTTAGGCACTTCAATGAAGACTCTGTGGAGATGTGCCAATTGTGAAACTGTTTCTTCCTGCAGTGCAATCATCCTTTCCAGCACTGTCATCAGGTCAGAATGGCGACGATTTTCTGCTTCCACAATTTTTCCCTCAGAAGTTACAATTGCATCATATGTGGTATTTGCTGGACGTTTTGGCGGTAAAACAGTTTCAATTGGAACCTCTTCATGGTCACTTGCTTGTATTTGTGTGTCTATGGCGGCGGCGGCGGCGGCATCATCATCATCATCATCATCATCATCATCATCATCATCATCATAATCCTCTTCATCATGTTCTACAAATAAATGTACACATTATTAAATGGCATGTTAATCTCTGCTGTGTTACTATGTAATTCTACTGTGTCAAAAGAAACAACTAACATGTTTCCATGCGTTTTATAACCTCACATTAAAAACTACCTTGACTTAAGAATAATTTTTGTACTCAGTATGAAATATGAGTGAATGAAAACTTGCTGTAAACTCACAACTCCTACATGATAGTTAACATCACTAACACAATACATGTTGCCTTACACTTCATTTTCACATACACTAAGTAATCGTATTTAAAGAACATGTGCAAAACAATTAATGAACATGACAACATAACATATAGAAGAGCACATATTATATGGCCACCAACTGATACACTCACCTTCTAGGTGTGTTGAGCTGGCTGACCCAGGTGAAGACACTTGTTCCCTCTCAGGTGACACATGTCCTTCAGGGGCAACTATATATAACAATAACATAAGTTTTACATTTACATGTGTAAATATTGAACAAACAGTTATTGTATGTTCTGTATTTATGAGTACGTAACAGCATCAGTTCCTTAACCCAAAATGTGTGTGTGAAAGTGAACATAAATAGTTGTAATAACAATGTACATGCCTGTGTACTTAGAACTTTTGAGTTCCCTAACATAAAACATACTATGTTCTGCAGTAATGCGTGAGGATAAATAGATTAAATTTGAACATAAAAATCATATGTTGTGTAGTGATATCAGTATCATAATGTACATAACTATCATGAGATGACCATTCACAATGGTTATCATGAAGGTGGTCATATTGCAAAAAGTGTTGTTTTTGGTAGAGGATATGTGTGGTACATTAATATAAGATGTGGCACACCTGAATGTGGCTGTGACTCAACAAGACAACACATGCAGTGTGTGATAATGTGTCGTTGATAGTAGTAGTTCAACTATAGATATGATTGAACTAATGTGTGAGGTACGCTTTGATAAGTAATGAGTTGTTGGGGCATTTAGTAGCTAAAGTGAAGCTTTCAAATGAGTGTGATTAACTTCAGTTGTGCTAGTCAGGTTGTAAGAACGGTATTCCCTTCCCCAAAAAGCCTAATCAGCCACACCTTTCAATTACTTGAAACAGGTGAAAATGGTGTGAACTAAGTTGACCCTAAAATGAGGCTGTAATTAGTGTGTGTGCTGAACCCCACCCCCTCTGTTGAAGTGTATGCTGTGATGAGATATTAATTGCAGCTGCTTTAACACAATGGTAGATGAGCTAAATAGTCGTGTGCAGTTTTTAAGTTATGAAAACAATGACATAAAATATGATACGTGTGCCTCATTATGCTGTCTGTATATGACTTAAAGCAAAAATGGACCTTTTCATAAACAACTATAGATGTGTTAGTGCAAGTGATGTTTGTAGGCCGTTGCATGCAATATATTTGATGCATGCTTAAAATAGGCAGTAATGTCATGTTTGTCGGAGTAAATTAAATAAAATACACAATAATATTCTACATATTTATGTTCTGTACCTGTAGCTAGTAATAATTTCTGATTAACATGTGTTACACATGTGTACTACCCTGTTGTTCCCCATCTTCGCCCACCATCAATTGCTTCCACTGCAGCAATGCATTTTGGGAATTCACATGTAAATGAGCACACAATGGCACGTGCTATATTAGTTACTGCTTTTAGTAGGACTACAACATATATGTCTATTTTGAGATATATATATATACAGAATCAGACATATACATATATAGATGCAGGTATGCTTATATTGTGAAGACAGTATAAAAAGCAGTGTAAATATGCAAAATAACTGTAAGCAACGACACGCCTAGTACATTAATATTTCTCACCTGGTGGAAATTGTGAGGGATAAATTCCTATATCACGGTCACCAGGTAAGCCTTCCACGACGACGGGAAGTAATTTTGCCCGAAGCAGCTCCTCCAATGGACTTAATATGAGACGTTGTGGTGTCGGCCCACCTCCAGTGCCAGTAGCATGCACGCGTTGGTGTTGTATTTTCTTTTTCAATTTGGACCTAATATCATCAAATCTCTTGTGACAATTCCGCTTGTCCCTCACATGATTCCCACACGCATTGACACCAATGACTATTGTGTCCCACATTTCTTTTCTGCTTGCTGAACTTGTACGCCCTTGAAAAACATATAAAATATATGAGGTAAATGAATAATAATAGAAGCACCAGTTTCATACACTGCTAGCTGTTCCAAGAGATAGCAAACATGCTGTTTTATGTGTAATATGTGAAGCACATGAGCATTCACTACTAAACCTATACATGTAAGCAAGGTTGCATTCATATTGTATGCAGTTATGGCAAATTGACCGCCTGTGTTTAGTTGTCCTTGTAAGGCATGATAAAAAGCTGTGTTTCCAGACTAATTAACATAGAAAGATATTCTGAACCCATATTTGCATATGAACAAAACTCAGATGACCTAGGATCACATGTATTTGAATAATAAATGTAAAGGTACACTTACCTAGTAAATGTCCATATTTACTGTCATAGTGCTCCAGAATGCCAGTGACAAGAGCTGTATTTTCCTGGTCATTGAAGCGAGGATTACGTGGCTTCTCCACACGTTTCTTCCGAGCAGGTTTAGGGTCAGAGCTTGGCTGGTGCTGACTGGACTCTCCTTCTTCCAATGGAAGAGCCTCCAAAAGCTGCCCACCAGCAAGCACGCCACCACCATCCACCCCATCAGCAACTGCGCCACCAGCAGCACTCACAGCACCAGCACTCCCACTCCTAGCACCAGCACTCCCACTCCTAACACCAGCACTCCCACTCCTAGCACCAGCACTCCCACTCCCAGCAACAGCACTCCCACTCCCAGCAACAACACTCCCACTCACAGCAACAGCACTCCCACTCACAGCAACAGCACTCCCAGCAACAGCACTCCCACTCCCAGCAACAGCACTCCCACTCCCAGCACCAGCACTCCCACTCCCAGCAACACCACTCGGTGCACCAGCAACATCACTCCCCTGAACAGTACGTTCACTCCGACGCGTACTCGCACGAGTAGCACTCCCACTTCCACCAGCATCACTCTTCCCACGCTTTGCGGGCATACTTCCAGCACTCACAAAAAACAGACAACTAATGTACAGCCAATCACACGAAACATTTCCACATATAAAACAAGACAAAGATGTAAACAAAACAACAATGGACAAAGCTCACCCAATACACAACAAGTCTCTCCGTCAATATGCAAATGTTCAATCAGCCAGCTCTGTGCGTCTCTCTCTCTCTCACTCCCAACAACACAGAGAATGATTAGCAGTACACGTTGCCTTTAAATATGGCGCGCAATCCAATACATGCTTGTTTCGCCTGATTCAGCAAGATTTGTGATTGGGCAACCTATCAGCACCCCGCCACGCACGCCGATACACCTGTGTGTGATCGGATAATCATCGTGAGAGTGGGCGGATTTGTTTTCGGGTTGATTTTGAATGTATTCGGCACTTACTGCATACGGAGAGCAAAAATCGCCATTAACATGACTAATCGGTAAGCTTGCCGATTTCACTTAATCGACGCTTACTGCATGAGGCCCAAAGAGTCTTATCATTCTAAGTTCAAATATTTTCTGTTCTTGGGTGCGTTTAAACATTCCATTGAGGATTTGGATTTTTAAATCATTTATGGAATGATCTGGTTGTGAGAAATGATGTCCAACTGGTGAGCAGTATCTTCCTTCATGGTGTTGTAAAGAGTGCCTGTGCATATCCATTCTGCCTTGAAGTTTTGGGCTTGTTTCACCAATGTAGCATCCTTGGTCATATTTGTTACAGTCAATCTTATATACTACATTCTGGACGTGCAGCAGTATGATCCTTTAACATTGAATGCTCCATTGTTGTGACTGGCTGTGGGATCTTGGCATATATGTTTGCAGAGTTTGCCATGTGTGTTGTTGCATGGTTTTGTGCCATTATCAGTGTCTTTAAGTTTGTTATGAAGTAGCTTAGTAGTAGCTTTACATAAGGTATGCTAACATATGTTAAATTAAATACAAAATAAGGATACAAAAAAGTTAATATAAACAATAAAGAAATCCCTATTTTACTAATATTGATGATGATTGAAATTACATCAAAAGTAGTTATGTGAAGTACAGTAAACAAATGAAATAGTTATAGTTATTGTATAAACAAACAAGACAAATACAAATATTGGTATATAGCCATCAGTGTGACAACATGTAAAAAAGTTATGTATAGATGCATATATAACAAAATGATAAAATGTCAAGCTACATTACATAAATTTTCACAAAATGATGGTGGCATATGTTTATACAGAACGAATGTCCCACCTCATATGTAGGTTGGTATATACCAGTCCCAAAGGAAAGAGGGGTGGGGGGGGGGGGTGGGAGTGAGGAGGGCAGAAAAAAATAAAAAGAGGGGGAAGGGAAAGGAGGGGAATAGTCCACCCAATACCTAATAAACACAACTCCAATGAAACAGAAAAGCCTCAGGGTAAGGCAAGGGAATAATCAATGCAAGGTCATATGTAATCTCTTAAAATATATAAAAAACTTCAAAGGTTATGTAGGGATAATGCAAAGACAAACATAAACATGAATATGGCCAACAGTTTCACTGTGAGTACCATTAAACTCCTAATGTCATAGTTATGTTGGTAAAACCAACTATACGTAATGTCCAGGACAATGTCCAGGACAATATTCCCACTCGTTGATCCCAGTAGGTGCTAGTGTGTTTAAAGTGAATATCCAGAACATTTATTTTTTGTTAAGAGTGTTAAGTCTATCACTACCCCGTTGATGTGTTCCAAACCCATGAATGTAAGATTCTGGATACCGACGAGGGGCAGGTGGAAAAATGTCTAGATACAGGATGTGCTTGATCTTTCTTTCTTATAACTCGGGCATGTTCACTAATCGTGTTTTTTATGGTTTCACGGTGGGTCGTACATAACCTTTCTGACACCCACATCTAATAAGTACACCACAAAGCTAGTGTGACAATTGATAAATGTTTATCAAAGAAATGTTTTGGGTTTTCCCTTAAAACACACTATCCGAGGACTTCAGGGCAGTAAGGATGCACTGCACTGAGCTCCGCTGGTCCCCTGGGGAAACGGATGTAACTGCAATGCAACCAGAGTATTGAAAATCTCTGAAACATAAAAAAAGACTCCACCCAACAATCAGCACTGGCCATGGAAAAATACCTCTCCGGTCCCATCAGATGGCGCCGAAACCACAATAACAGCGGCAGGACAAGGTAGAGAGGAGAGAGGCATCCAAGATGGCCGATGGCCACGAAGCAGACCGAGAGGAATCAGACCAAAGCAAGAGAGATGACAGACAGCAGCGCTCAAGGCCAGACAATGACATTATAGCAAAGGCTGTGGCCAGAGAACTCCTGCCACAACTGAAGCAAAGCAATGGCAAGATTAGAAAATCCTAGAAGAACTAAAAAACTAACTACCGCACATACCTCCAGGGTAGAAGAGGCAGAGACAAGAATTAGTAGTTTAGATGACAAACTTTCTGAGACTCCACAATCAGTTGAGGAACTGAGGAAAAAAAATTTTATTGGAGGAAAAACTAGATGACCTTGAAAATAGGTCCACACGTAGTAATATAAGAATCATTGGAGTACCAGAGTCTGTAAAACAGAACCAATTAGCAGACTTTTGTGAAAAATGCCTACCAAAACAACTAGGATTCCCCACCGATCATGCAATAAAGGTGGAAAGAGTGCACAGAATGGGGGGCATAAGACAAGACCAAGAAAACAAGCCTAGACCCATAATAGCAAAATTCAATACACTTCAATGACAAGACAAGGATTATTAAAGCTTTCAAGGAATCAGAGCAACTAAATGATGACTCCAAATGAATTATGATCTTTCAAAATTACTCAGTCGCTGTCTCACAAAAAAGGAGGGACCAGCAAGGTTTGCACTACTTTATTAAAATAAAAACGAATATTCGCCCTGATCTACATAGCAACCATGTGAATATTTACAGACATAGGGATAAAGACTTTCACAGCACATGAACAGGCGGAGAAGTTCGTGGCAAGGATGTCATTGGACCGAAGAACAAACGTGGAACACCATGGAGCAAGCGGAGAAGAAAACTAAAAAGAGGGGAGAAACCCAAACTGAGCCCAGTTACCCAGATGTGTGACAGGTACAACGATACTGAACCAACAGTGGTGAACCCACACCCAAAGCACACACAGCCCAAAAGTGAAAAAAAAAAGATCACAAAAAAAAAAGATCACAAAACTACAGGATTGCCACAACACAAGCTGAGAAGCCAGTGACATTCTTTTTTCTACTATCTATTCATACCCCAGACTATGTGCACAACAATAAGATGTAAATGGCCGGCGCATAAGAAACAGATCAGTCCCATATACATATGTGTGTATATATAAGTATATCCGCCTGGACCTCTGCACTGAGGTTAGTGAAATGTATAATCCCTATTGGGGACAGGGACTAGTACCTAGTTTACACTGACACAACAATATAGTACATCAATTGTCCCATAAACTTAATGAGTGATAGCATAAGCCCACAAGGGTAACTCACTGTTCAGCTTCATCATCCAGTGCGGTCCTATTGCGGTTCTTTCTTGAGAGGCGTGCAGATTCACCAGCAAGGTAACAAAGAGCAGGTAAAGCAGAAAAGGGCACTGCCAAAAAACGAAGGAGGAGGCTCACTTGTGCAATAAAAAGTTTATTCCATAAGGGAATCCCACATCACCCCTAAACAGCTCCAAAAACCACCACACCAACGCGTTTCGGGACGTGAGCCATTTATCAAGGTTTATGATTAAGATATGAATA
Organism: Ascaphus truei; assembly: GCF_040206685.1. Classification (NCBI taxonomy): domain Eukaryota; kingdom Metazoa; phylum Chordata; class Amphibia; order Anura; family Ascaphidae; genus Ascaphus; species Ascaphus truei. The sequence continues at coordinate 216,208,617 of NC_134483.1, forward strand.
GTCTGCATCTAAATACAGAACCTGTTCACGCCATTGAGTGACGTCACGGGTCACCAGCCAATCAGCATCAAGCTCCTTTGTGTGGGAGCTCTGATAGGGTAGTGTGTGAGTCTTCAACGAACGAAGCTTTATTGAAACCCAGCCATTGTGTCAATACCTCAAACACACCAGCAAACTGCTATGATCGATTCTAATAGGCTGAGCCAAAGGACAGCATGTTCACTGGGCTAAACAAAATACAACAAAGACAGCTTTATCAAAATCTCACATTAACATTCCCATATTATGTGAATCGTGACGTCAGCCAATATTCAAAACAACAACAAACAACAGTGAAAAAGTAATAATACTATCAAAAACAAACATACACACATATACATGTGTCACCAGACCCAAAGTGAATAAACATATATCTAAGCATCTATATTTGTTAATTAAACAATATACAATTTATAACTTCAATACCTCTAAGTGTACCCAGAACAAGCAAAACTGGAATAAACCTATACAAAATTATTTATCTCTATATTTATTATTAAAACAATTTTATTATTATGAAATATATATATATATATATATATATATATATATATATTTATATATATATATATATATATATATATATATATATATATATATATACTTATCTTAATAGGTAACAATAAATAACCAGACCTCAAATCATAGCAATGATCTAAAGCATTGTAGCCATCAGAATTAATTTTATTGGGAACATTTTTACTTTTCATTTAGTGTTAAAAACAATAAATGATGTGCAGCATTCCAAAGAATGCTATCATCACTGAACCTTATGGTCATGTTTATTAATGTTCCAGTAAACCAGATTGATAATGTTGGTCATGGGTTGTGATTAACAATACACCCTACAGAAGTGATCTTTACAAAAGAGAAAGCATTATATTATCTAAATTAAAAGACTATTCCATATAACTCCAGATCAATTATCTTAAGATATAGCTAAATGTTCCCAAAGCTTAATCTTAAGTACTTAACATACATATAGAAAAGATCAATATACGCACTAATAAGCCTATATGTCTTTGAGATAACATGAATGTGACCTAAGTCATGAAGATATGTTGATTGGAGAGGAACAGAGGGAGGGCCACTGGACTACAGAAAATGTCCAAGGTCCCAATCCGTGTTGATACCCAAAGGGACCAGAGTTTTCAACTTAAATATCCAGTAGGCCTCCCTCTGATCCAGTCTCCTGATGCGATTCCCTCCCCTAACATGAATCGGGATATATTCAATTCCACAAACGTTTATATATGTACTATCACCCCTAGGGCAGTGGGTATAGTGTAGTGGGACTGGATGAACAATATCCTTATTCTTAATAAGTCTGACATGTTCCATTATACGTATCTTAAGATATCTGGTTGTAAGGATCTGCGCTGCGGGTATACCCGCGTCCAGCGTGTCCTTACCTGTTTCTCAGGCCATTCAGGCTCCCCGGCGGCTTTCCACACTCCTGGCTGCCTTCCCCGCACTTGCAGCCCACACACGCGTACCCAAGCTGCCATTGGTTGGCACCGGGTGCCTGAGTCCACCTCCGCTGACGCGGCACACGCTCCTTGCGTGCCTCCGTCTCAGCCCCGTCAGCTCCACCTCCTCGCTTCTTCTTTCTTACGTGACCCTTCCCCGGTCCGTCCCTCTGCTCCTCACCTTCTTCTATCTGCTCCTGGATCCTCCGGTGCGCCTTCGCCATTCACCCCCCCTCGGACGTCATGCGCTTGCCCTTCACACCCCTTCCCCATCTGCCTTGCCTCCTCCTTCCCTTTCTGTCCCTTCCCTTGTCCATCCCTCCATTCCTCCCCTTACTCTGACCACTCCCTTTGCCTCTAGCAATTCTCCTCTATCTGGGTCTTACCTGCTCACTCCTCCGTTCCTCCCCTCACTCCCATTGGTTCCAAACTTTCACACTCTGCTCTCCTATTAGGTTCTTCTTTGGGCCGCTCCTCCGTCACTCCCCTTTCTCTGATTGGTCCCAGCCCCCTATGTAATCCCCCTTCACCATTTCCTCTTTGCTCTGCATAGCTTGTGTACCTTGGTGCTGTCTGCTGTCTGCTGTTGCCTGGCCTCTCTTGTCTTCTCAGTGCTTGCTCCTGTCCCTGGAAATTCTGCTGACCTCCCTGGATTTGACCTTTTGCTTTGGACTCTACTACGTTGCTCTCTGGAACCCTTTGAACCTCGCATTGGACTTTCTACGCTGCAGATTTCTACAACCCTTTGACATGGCACACACACAATTTATTACCCTGCTCTCTCCACTGCACGACCCAGGCTTATGGAAAATCGATTACGCTGCCCTCTCCAACACATGACCCTTGGCATACGAACTTAACCCTTCTTCGCCGGAGCTGTCAAGTACGGTACCTTTTAACACTCTATTTACCCGGACCACCTATGCTTCTTCCACACTCTGGCCGTGCCCCCGTTTGCTGCTTGGTGTGTGGTTTTACCCTTTACACCTCAGTCCCGGGGTTTCGTCTGGCTTGTGGGCAGGGCGAGCGTTACACTGGTAGTCCTTCCCACATACTGTTTCCCACAGCCGCAGGTTAACAAGTAAATATCAAATGTGGATTTATAGTTAATGAAACTCTGTATTTGAAATGTTTCTTTTGTAACGGAACTAACAAAAGTTTTCGACGGTTCAATCAAATTGCATATTTTACATGAGCCCCATCTATAAGACCCTTTTGTTAATTGCTTATGCCTATCAGTATCAGATACAAATAAACTGGGTGATAAGGAATTAGAGATAGTTTTCGCTTTCCTATATACAATTCTGGGTTTTGGTGGTAGATCTTAGCCCAGGATAGGATCCATGTGTAGGATATCCCAGTGTTTCTCTAGGATCAATCTAATGTCCTTTGCCTGTGAGCTTAAAGTCGTAATAAAGAGTGGGCTCTCAAAATTGGGAGCCTTCTTAGATTTTCTACAGTCATTGATTTCTATCCATTTCCTCCACCTCCCCCTTGCTAAATTTAAGTCCATAGACCTATAGACCCTTTGCAATAAATCTCCTATACAAGTCATCTGATTGTCTATGGACATCATCATCCTGGGAGCAGTTCCGTTTGATTCTTATAAACTGCCCCTTTGGTAAGCATTCTGGGGTGGCAGCTATCAGCTCTAAGATAATTGTTACGTGAATTCTCCTTACGGAAAATATCCGTATGTATATTCAAGGAGAGATCCATGTAAAGTGATAAATCCAAGTAATTTAAGTGTTGATAATCATAGGTGAAGGTGAAGTTAAGACCATACTCATCAGTATTCAGTGATTCTATAAACAATAAAAGTGTTGTAATGTCACCCTCCCAAATAAAGATAAGATCATCAAAAAAGCATTGATTAAACATAATGTGATCCCTAAAGGTGTTTCTATCTCCAAACACGTGGAACGACTACCACCATCCCATGAACAAATTAGCATGGGGCAAAGCGGGTACCCATGGCCGCTCCACGTGTCTGAGATAGTAAACACCATCAAACAAAAAATAATTGTGTGTTAATAAAAAGTGAATGGAATCTAAAATAAAAGTGACTTGTGAGAGTGATAAATCAAAAAGTTCTATAAAATATTGTGATGCTAGCAACCTGTCTTTGTTGTGTTTTGTTTAGCCCAGTAAACATGCTGTCCTTTGGCTCAGCTATTAGAATCGATCATAGCAGTTTGCTGGTGTATTTGAGGTACTGACACAATGGCTGGGTTTCAATAAAGCTTCATTTGTTGAAGACTCACAAACTACCCTATCAGAGCTCCCGCACGAAGGAGCTTGATGCTGATTGGCTGGTGACCCGTGACGTCACACAATGGCGCGAACAGGTTCTGTATTTAGATGCAGACTGTTCATATCTTAATCATACCCCTTGATAAAGGGCACACGGCCCGAAACACATTGGTGTGGTGGTTTTTGTAGCTGTTTAGGGGTGATGTGTGGTTCCCTTATGGAATAAACTTTCTATTGTACAAGTGAGCCTCCTCCTGTGTTTTTTGTCAGTGTGCTGCCTTTTTCTGCTTTACCTGCTCTATGTGCAAAACAATAACTAAATCGGGGAAACAGATCCATACGATAGCATTTTTTAGAGGAAGGGGGTGATATAGGCGAAAAGAAAAAGAGACAGTTATTCAACTATACCTCAAAAGTGCCTTTAAACCTGAAAGCCAAGGGGGAGGAGGAGAGAGGGGGACCGGAAGGCAGCCAAAGCAAGAAAACAAGCCTTTGGTGGGGGCAACCCTGTCCCAACGTGCTATGAAAAGGGGGGGGGGATATCTTGGGAATGTATATACAAAGAGAGGACGATAGAGGAGGGGGGAGAGGAAGGAGAGGGGCAACGTAGGGGAGGAGGGGGGATGAAGTGAGGGGGGAGAGGCAGACCTGAGAGTCAAATGTATAATTATATTAGTATGTCGGTATTCTGTATTAAACCATGCATGTCTATAGTATTTTTGTGCTCTCTTTTCTCGCAACTCAAACAACGCAGTGTAAACAGAACAAGCTGAGACCAAAGCTTCTACCTAACCAGCAAAAAGACCACGAAATGACAAAGCACCGAGAATATGACCAATCTCCAAGGGGGACATTGACAGGAAATCAAACCTATGACGAGTGGTACACAGGTACACAAACAAACAAACATAAACATCACAACCAAGACAACAGAAGAGGATGCTACAACTCAAACAACACATTACACACCATAAGCAGAGGGATTCACCAGGTAAGGAGAAAAATAAATAAATAAAGCCAGGACATCTGAGGGGGGGGGGGAGGGGGTGGAGGAAAGGCCAAGCTATGTTCAAACACGCAAAATAGAGATTAAGGAAAAACAAAATATCCCCCAGAAGGGAAACGGACGAACAGGTGAATATCTAAGGAGAAACACCTGATACACAGGGAGGTAGAGAATATTACTCTGGAAAAAAGGAAGTTCAAAAATGATAAGAAAGTTAGAAGTTAGAAGTTTACAGTTAATAATCAGCGTCTTGGATCATGCTGACAAGCCAGTTTAATAAGACAGAGTGTTGGAAACAAACACAAAAGAGACAGAATCCCCAGAATGTAATAAATAACAATAACCAGGAAAGGAACAAGGAACACATGCATAAAAGGTATCTAAATCACACATGCATAAAATGCATACACGAATAATAACATGGAATGTCAAAAGGCTTAATAACCCTGTTGCAGGGTCCATGCAACCACACGCGGGGTTTCTGGATAAGGCTTATTTATTGAGCCTTAAAAATACAGCACACAAAAACAAAACGGCTTCTTTTCAGCATACAAAAACAAAACGGCTTCTTTTCAGCATACAAAAACAAAACAGCTTCTTTTCAGCATACAAAAACAAAACAGCTTCTTTTCAGCATACAAAAACAAAACAGCTTCTTTTCATACAAAAAACAGACAGTTCATCAAACATGCATTTTGAAGACAGACCTTATAGCAGTAATCTACTTCAGCGTTTCAGTCCTGTCTCTTGACCAGCAAAAGAACACTCCCCCCGTAGGAGGCAGGAACGGCGCACAGCCGAATGAAAACCCGCAGCAGGTCGTGGTGGTGTAGAAAAAACGTTTATTTACACATCAGGATAAAAGAGTCTTGCGGATCCTCTGACGCATTTCAGCCCGGGGGCCTTTGCATATGTGTACAGCTTGGGGTTTTTAAAACACCTTGATGAGGCAGCTGGGATCAGACTAATCAACTCAGCTGAACGTTAACCTCCTCACTGCTGCACTACAGATAAGTCTGCCAGGCATAGGGCTGGTGATTTTATTCACCCTGTCACAAACCCCATAAAACGCAGAAAAATATTAAACTTCTTAAAAATACAAAAAGCAGATATAGCATACCTGCAGGAAATGCCCTTAGACTCAAAAGAGAGTAGCAAATTACAAAGAGACTGGGTGGGGTACAGTATCTTTTCCCCGACAAAAGCGGGAATAGCCATCCTTATAAATAAAAACCTCCCTCTATAAGTAATTAATATGAGGGAGACGGTGAGGGCTGATTGTAGTGGCAGAAATCAGCATTAGAGGATCAAAATACCTTCAAGGTAATGTATATGGACCAAATGAAAATAAAGCAGAGTTCTTTCAGGAGATTACAAACAAGATACTAAAACATAAAAACAGAAATATTATAATGGGCGGAGACAGGAATGCAGTCCAGGACATGTTCATGGACAGATCAAGCTCCAAGGGAAACATGCCCAAAGACAATATCAAAACAAAAAACATGAAACTGGTCAAAGACACAATAGCGGTAGTACAGTGGCAGCCGCCTTTAACCTCCTCGGGATTTTTAAAAACGTGGGCAGATACGGCATTTTTTCATCCGTTTTCCCATCCACGGGCGCTTTCAATGTAAAGCGCCATTAGCGCTTGTCTGTTGATGCGGCCGACGCGTGGGAAACTCCGTGAGAAACGGAGAACATCCCCGCATTTTTACGGGTAAGCAGGAGGATTAAAGGGGCCGCGACAGTAGATGGATGGGGGACACTCAAACCACTAGAGAATGATTTCTCCTTCTACTCTAACGTACATAACTCCTTCTCAAGAATTGACACATTTCTCATAACTCCAAATCTACTAAGTAAGGTAGTTAATATAGAAATAGGAGAGATAATTATTTCTGACCATGCATTGGTACGCCTAGACCTAGACATGGGACTAGATAGAACAAGCCAAAACACTTGGAGATTCCCTAACTACAGTATATGAGCAATAATGAAGAATTTGTAAAATATCTAAAGGTAGCTTGGGAGACATCTGAGAGCACAAATCGGGAACATAAATCGAACCCCATACTCATCTGGGAAATATCGAAAGCAGAGATCAGGGGAGACATTATGGCATATACTGCTGCGACACACTTTATTCGAGCAAATACCCAGTATGTACCTGACAGATACCTGGAATGCGCCGCTCCTCACCTCAGACAAGCCCCGTTGCGTTTGCCTTCCCAGCCATGGTTCATGCCTGGCTGACGGGCGGCTGATCTGTTAAATGATAATGATTAGGATTAAATAGGCTGCAATGCTTCGCGTGTCTACCAGATGGCATAAATTCATGAATTGTAATGCAGTATATATATATATATATATACTGTGCAGTATTGCAGCCAGCGGGAATAAAATGCTTCAATCCCTGCCTGGAAAATAACGCAATGCACTCGGGCAGAAAACAGTCACAAACCTCAATACACCCGAGTATACCCGAATTCGTGGGACTAGCCGAGCTCGAATAAAGTGTGTCGCCAGTGTATCTCCAGAAAAAAGAAACAGGCAACCCAGGAATTCTGTAAAGCAAGTAAAGAACTTAGCAAGGCATTTAGATAATTCAATACAGATCCAATACCTCAAAACAAAGAAATATATAATCAATAAAAATCAACCTGCGAGGTATGGTTAGAGAAAAAAGAACTGGGAAAAAGATCAGCAAGGGAGGCCAAGTTCTTTAAATACGGGAACAAGATGGGAAGGTTATTAGGTAATCTCATGAGAAATTTCAAATCAATCAAACCGATAACTAGAATTTACGACAAGACAGGAATAACCACTGAAGCAAAAAATAAATAAATGAGGTGTTCAAAAACTATTACAGTGAACTATATAAAGAAGGAAACTTAGACACAATAGCAAGAGAAACATTGTTTAAAAACCTGCAGATACCTAGAATTAGCCAGAAAGATATGGATAAAATTCACCAATAACTCAAAAAGAGATGAACAATACAATCCAAAATCTCAAACATTTCAAGGCCCCAGGCCCAGATGGGCTTTCAGGGGAAAACTACAAAATTCTGAAAGAGAAACTGACCGAACCTTACAGCAAGTATATCATAATGCACTAAAAGAGACAACGTTCATGCATACAAGCGAGATGGCGAACATTATGCTAATACACAAGCAAGGAATGATCCTCGAAGGCCTGAATATTACAGACCAATCTCCCTGATAAACAGGTCACAAAAGTGTTTACCAAAATTATGGCGGACAGACAAGCGAACATTCTCCTGTCCGCAATAGATCCAGACAAATCAGGATTTGTTAACGGTCTGTCAGCAGTTAAAAATATCAGAAAAGTACTAGCCATCATACAATGGGTCAGGTTACATAAAGTGGGGAACACAGCCCTAGTATCCATTGATCCTGAAAAAACATTTGATAACATAAAGTGCAACCATGTGTTCTTTGTTTTGGACAAATGTGGATTCAGCGAAAATTTTAACAACGTGATAAAAGCAATGTACAATAAGCCAAATGCCAGAATAATAGCAGCAGGACACATCTCTGAACCATTCCAGCTATATGGAGGGACGAGTCAGGGATGTCCGCTGTAGACCTTGCTGTTCAACCTCGCAATAGAACCCTAGCAATATATCTGCGGCAAATGAATGAATGTAAGGGATCATGATGAATAAAACAATTAAAATTAGCAATGTTTGCAGACGACATACTAATGTTTATGACCAACCCCAATGAATCAATTAAACAGATAAAACAGATAACAAATAGAAATATTTAGGTACTTTGCCGGATTTAAAATTAACATGTCTGTTCTGTGGAGTTTTGGATCCAGTCAGCCACCGTAGCCGACCGAGGCAGATGTCCGTGACCTCACTATCCGGACGCAGAAGCAAGGACAGAAAGCGGACAGACACTGAGGAACACTGCTGTGAGCCCATCAGTACACTTGTGCTTTTTGTAAGTGCCCACTTTTGGTACATATTTTTATGTCCACCTTTATTTCTTATGAATAAATATTACGTTTATATTCTGGTCTAAATTGCATGGTATCCGCTGTGAGTGACATCTGATGATCCACATTTTACCCTCAAGAGTATGACTAAGAACTCTCTGAGTGCCCTCCACTCACATATGGCCATGTGAATGAAGATATATATATATATATATATATATATATATATTCAATTTTACACCATATCCCCTATACCCTATTGGTATCAACCCTGGTATTCTCTTCTCCTTCTGAGACGAATGAGTATTTCAGCCATCAGAGAAGCAGCTTGAATTCAACAAAGAAGATCCATCTCATTATGGTCTGTCACTCACACATGGCCTTGTGAGTGTTTTTGTGTATTATCACACCACCTTCACCTTTGTTGATCCTGCAACCCCCTCTCCCCTTCCACCCACCCCATCCTCCCCCCCCCACTCCCTCCCTTCCCTATCCCTTATCCCATCCATTTGGAGTGCATTTTCACAATTATATTGCATCTATTTAGTTGCAGGATCCAATTATTCTCCTTTATTTCTTTGTTTTGCGCTCCCCGTTATGCTGTTTACCTGTACCATATGAGGATTCTGGGAAGTCTCTCTTTCACAGTTGAGCAGCAACAAGGATTGGGGCCAGTATTTTCCATTTATCTATTTATTGTTTATACACTTTTTTTCCCACTGTAGTTGGTTATCTATTGGTAGGAACACCTATACGTTCAACACAGGCTGCGCCCAAGTCTTCCCCTTTACTAAGACTGAAATTACAGTATTTATATTAAAGAACTCCCAACACAAAAGAACCATTTATTTTCCCAGTAAAAATCACCAAAAAAAAATTATTAGATATCTAGGGATTATGTTGGAAGCAGATCTCTCCAGACTGTACAACAACAACTTCAAACCAATTGTAAAAATATAGCGGGAGAATTAAAAAACTGGATGACACTACCACTGTCACTCTTCGGTAGAGCAAAGTGATCAAAATGATATAATTTGCCAGACTTCTGTACCATATGCAAACTCTCCCCTAGCTTCTAAAACATGCAGATGTAAACGAAATAAGCAGAGCAATGACAAAATTCCTGTGGGGAACTAAGAGAAGTAGAATAGTTCTAAAAAAAATACAGCTACCAAAAGAAATGGGAGGCATGAATTTACCGAACATTAGGAATTACAATATAGCTTGTGTAATGAGACATGTAGGAGACTGGATTAAGGAGACATGTAGGAGACTGGAATAAGGATACTAACCACAACTCCTCCCCAGAACTAGAGAAAGAGTTCTTACCAGGGTCCTCCCTGAGAGAACTAATCCACAAAATATGGAGGGATACCCCATTAACCCAAAGAAATAACATTATATTCAAAGACACCATAGTAACGTGGAAAACGGTCAGGAATTTTTTTTAACTATCTTTTACAATCTCAAGATACAGTTGTGTGAAAAAGAAAGAACACCCTCTTTGAATTCTATGGTTTTACATATCAGGACATAATAACAATCATCTGTTCATTAGCAGGTATTAAAATTCGTTAAATACAACCTCAGATGAACAACAACACATGGCATATTATACCGTGTCATGATTTATTTAACAAAAATAAAGCCAAAATGGAGAAGACATGTGGGGAAAAACTAAGAATACCTTATGATTCAATAGTTTGTAAAACCACCTTTAGCAGCAGTAACTTGAAGTAATCGTTTTCTGTATGACTTTATCAGTCTCTCACATCGTTGTGGAGGAATTATGGCCTACTCTTCTTTACAACGTTGCTTCAGTTCATTGAGGTTTGTGGGCATTTGTTTATGCACAGCTCTCTTAAGGTCCAGCCACAGCATTTCAATCGGGTTGAGGTCTGGACTTTGACAGGGCAATTGCAACACCTTGATTCTTTTCTTTTTCTGCCATTCGGTTGTAAATTTGGTGTGCTTGGGATCATTGTCCTGTTGCATGACCCAATTTCGGCCAAGCTTTAGCTGTCAGACAGATGGCCTCACATTTGACTCTAGAATACTTTGGTATACAGAGGAGTTCATGGTCGACTCAATGACTGCAAGGTTCCCAGGTCCTGTGGTTGCAAAACAAGCCTAAATCACCACCCCCACCACTGTGCTTGACAGTTGGTATGAGGTGTTTGTGCTGATATGCTGTGTTTGGTTTTCACCAAACATGGCGCTGTGCATTATGGCCAAACATCTCCACTTTGGTCTTGACTGTCCAAAGGACATTGTTCCAGAAGTCTTGTGGTTTGTTCAGATGCAACTTTGAAAACCTAAGCCGTCCTGCCATGTTCTTTTTAGAGAGAATAGGCTTTCTCCTGGCAACCCTTCCAAACAAACCATACTTGTTCTGTCTTTTTCTAATTGTACTGTCATGAACTTTAACATTTAACATGCTAACTGAGGCCTGTGGAGTCTGAGATGTAAGGCTTGGGTTTTTTGCAATTTCTCTGAGCATTGCACAGTCTGAACTTGGGGTGAATTTGCTGGGACGTCCACTCCTGGGAAGATTGGCAACTGTCTTGAATGTTTTCCATTTTGAATAATCTTTCTCACTGTAGAATGATGGAATTTAAATTGTTTGGAAATGGCCTTATATCCATTCCCAGATTGATGTGCAGCAACAATTGCTTCTCTAAGATCATTGCTAATGTCTTTCCTCCTTGGCATTGTGTTAACACATACCTGAATGCTCCAGACTAGCAAACTGCTAAAACTTTGGCTTTTATAGAGGTGGTCACACTTGCTGATGATCAATTAATCAAGGGCATTTGATTAGCAGCACTTGTCTGCTACTTAGCATCTTAATTCCTATGGAAGCAGTAAGGGTGTACTTAGTTTTTCACACATAGCTTGTCCATTTTGGCTGTATTTTTGTTAAATACATCATAACACAGTGTAATATGCCATGTGTTGTTGTTCATCTGAGGTTGTATTTACCTAATTTTAAGACCTGCTAAGGAACAGATGATTGTTATTATGTCCTGATATGTAAAACCATAGAATTCAAAAAGGGTGTACTTTCTTTTTCACACCACTGTATTTACCAATTCAAGACAACCCCAGTTTCACACCAGGGTCCACACAGTCCTCATTCCAAGTATGGAAAGAGAAAGGCATAACATGCCTAGACAACCTGATTAATAAATATAAACAAAAATGTATGAAATTCCAAGAATTTGCCGAAAAATGGGACATTCCCCAAAACCGGATACATGCCTTCTCACACACACAAATAATTAGTTACTGCAAAAAGTTGACATTTTACAAAACAACTATACTACTAAACCACAAATTAGATAACTATTTTAGTCTAAATGAACAAAAATAAGCACACTGACAGAATTATATAACATTATAAGAAACCAAGATATGGAACCCACACACGCTGGTACACTTAGGGCCTGGAAAAAGGATTTCCCAGAGATACAAAGTATTGACCAACTAGTAAAAGGCAACCACTAAAGATTTCATGGGCTAAAAAGATCCATTTCCTATGGTTTTAGCGAACATAGAGAATTGGAGAGACGGCAAACAAATTAGCAGAATAGTGACAAGACCCACAGAAATTATACTCTTAGCCACCAGGAAGACCTTTATGCTGAATTGAATACTGCCACTCCAGCCATCGATGGAGAACCTACACAACGTACTGTACAAACTAATGACGATAGACAGACTGAAAATGTGCTTAGACAGAAACAGAACGATGTGGGACTTCCACCAAAGATGGGGCAGCCTGAGCGCTCGAGGTGTCGGAAATTATGAGAATGACAAGTGACCAACACATTTAGTTAAGTTTGAGTTTATACAGTAGTTAAAATAGATTAGATCAAAATTTGAGTAACGCCGACAGCCTTGTCGAGAGCACCAACATGAAACCAGGTTTAGTAACAGAGATATATGAAGGAAGAAAATTGAGGGAAATTGAAAAATGCAATAAGGGGAGACGTGGCTCTGTTAGACTATATGAATGATAAATAAAAGACACCAGTTCTCACCCAGGAATGGGGAGTAACTAAATTACTACAAACACAAACCAAACATGAGACCAAATGGGGAAAGAATTAACAACCCAAAAGTGTAACAAGCGTGGAATGCGGAGCCGCGTCAACCCCACGCCAATCATACTCATGAACTTGTGCCAGGATAAATGCGGAACAGTAGGAACACTCTGTTGTATGCGATTAAACAATTCTATATACTGTACCAGACAAATATCTATTTACAAGTTGTATATGAACCCAATGAAGATATTTGTGGAAAAAAACACACTAGCCCCTACTGGGATTAACATTGAGTGGGGATTTAAAATTTTCTCTGAGATTAATATTTAGATACGGCATACATTGTTATTTAGTTATGACCTAAATAATTTCAGATTAAATCCCTTTATTAAATATGCAATGTTAGGGGGAATATCTCTTTGCAAATCATTAGACCTAATATTTCCAAAAAGGTATCCATATTTTATTTCAAGGAGGAGCAATGGGTTAACGTTAGGCTATTGTCTTTAGTGAATACTGTAGGTGTTACAATTAACCTGATGTTAACATTGGGTTAAACAGTTTAACAGAGCTTAGTGCATCTGTCCCAGGAAGAATTCTACACATCTCTAGTAGAAATGAGCAATAAGGAAGTTCTGACAATTTACTCAATTATAAAACAAGATGGCAAATTGAAGGAAGTAGTACAAACCAAAAAGTCTGTTACTTTGTGCGCTAATGTATAAAATCAATTTTGGTGTGTGGTGCGTCAAATAGTTAAAAAAAAAAAAAAGAATAAAATGACACCAGGTGTGGAGTTAGAGGCAGAGTGTGGTTGTTGTAGGTGTGTAAATATGCAAATTACATGTAATAATATAAGTTATGTGTGCATCAGTTTTGTGCTCTACTATATAATTGTGTAAAAAGTGTAAAAATTGTCGGACAAGTTTTTGCTTGCCGTAAAATGCAAATGCAAACAGTTCTTAATGCAATCATGCAAATGAACATTAAGGACACCACACAGTATGAACATTAAAACGTGTCAAATACAAAAAGTATATATATATATATATATATATATATATATATATATATATATATATATATATATACACAGGATATGTGTGTGTGTGTCTGTGTGTGTGTGTGTATATATATATATATATATATATATATATATATATATATATATATATATATATATATATATATATATATATATATAATATCTCCTATCAACTATTTTTATTTGGCAGCCTATTTACTAATTTTAAAGTCAGAAAGAAAAGAACATTATTTTTGTAATTATTCTTGCTTTTTAAGATAACTTCCATGATATATTGTTGAACTGTTTTTAATAGTAATATTCTTTGTGGTTTCTATTATTTTTTGTTGTCATGACAAGCATTTACAGTGAATACCTGTGATGAATTCCACTTTAATAATCTCCAGACATAACACATGGAATAGTTCCCTTGGGCACTCACTACAATCCAATGCATTCTCTCTCACCTATTTATATTAAAACTACTCTAAGGCAGCGCTACATTTTTTATTTTATCTTGGCCCACTGCCACTATTCATTCCTCTATACTGTACATTAACTAATACTAGCTAGTATAGTTTTTGATGGCTGAAACAACATTATTAGCAAATCTGTATAGTACAATAATTAGTTCTAGTCCTTTATATTTTTTATTTAGATATATACTATGATTCATGAAACATATTCTTAAACACTGTATTTTTGTTAAATAAAACTCCCCTTCAAAAGTTAACCCCTCACGGTTTTATGGGCTAGCAATATACTCTGCATTGTTACAGTACATGCAGTTTCTATTTCCATGAATATATGCTCTTTGGCCACTTTCATTGTGGAATGTTTCAGATCATTTGAAATTTAATACAAGCAATCATGTGTAGTGCAACATAGTTATTATCAATTGATATGTTCAAAAAAGGTTTGACTTTTTTTTTAGAAAGGAAAGGTATACAGAGACATACCTAATAAGTAAACACGGGAAGGCTGTTGATCCAGGGAGTATTCTGATTGATAATTCTTGGAGTAAGGAAGGAATTTATTTTTCCCCTGATGAAATATCATTGGATAATATTTCACTGTGATGTTTTGTTTGCCTTCCTCTTGATCAATATACTGTAAGTTTGGTTGAACTTGATGGCATATGTCTTTTTTCAACCTCATCTACTGTGTAACTATGTAACAGTGTAACCAGTAATAATAATATCATGATATTCTATTGAATTATTTCTACAAGAATGACCAAACCTCACAGCTGAAACTACAGGTGTCTGCGGAAATAATAACTGCAGAAGCAGAGCTACAGTGGCTGCTTTACCTTGATAGTCTGTGCCCATATTGCAAGGATGAAAAATGTGAACATACACTGTATGCCATAGAAAACTTGGAATTCAACAATGTGGCCAATAGACATGCGCAAAATTCAGTTGCGCAGAACTTTTACAGGAGTGTTCTAGTCACAGTTTATAAGTAATTTGCCGTAGGTCAATGTGTGTTCAATTTGCATAGTCAAAATTTGCTTTATGCTAAGACTATAACCAGGGCCCATACACCATGTTTCACTAATTGTCTGGCTATATTTACTGCAGCTGAAAGGTTGTGGTATTGTTAAATCTAAGACACATTTTGGTGTTGGAGGGAATGAGTGAAGACTTAAACCCATGTACCATAGGTAGTTCGAGGGATGGGCTCCACTGCAAGAGATAAGTGGTCACTTCCATTCAAGTTCTTCTGTGCTCACAGGTCCTGTGACCCAAATATTCCCTGTAGATGAGCAACTAGTGGCTTGCTGTTTGCCCATTTGTATTGAAGGCCTAATCTACTGCAGGCCTACTGTTTTTATGACACACAGTATTTATAGCAGTGGACAAAGCAGTTGTATTAAAATTAATATGGAAGGAAAATTGGATAGGGTATTGTGTTTGTTTCATGTAAAACTACAAATATAATTTTAAGTTATCATTAGCAATTCTAGGAAGTAACATTTTACCTGACTGTTGAATATTCTTACAGTTGGTATCACAGGACAGCAAATCACAGATGCAAACGCCTGGCTATGTCAATTAAACACTTCTTGTTGGTATAAATTGTTTGTTCGGTAGCGATTTTGTTTTGACTTTTCAAATCTGAGTGATGCGCACATTTGGTATGATAATGAGTAAATGTCACAAAATGAAGTACTCACAAACTGTTCAATAAGTGGCAAAAGGGGAATTGACAGCTAAAATCTAGCTAATTTTTAACACCTACGTCAGGCAAATGAGATTAATTGTTTGTCGATTTATACTGAATAATGGGAGAAGGTGCGGACAATTTTGAAAAAGATATCAATAACAATATGGCACAGAAGGGGTTAAAGGTGAAGTTTCACATATGTACACATTGAAAAAATGTAACATAAATAGGTTATAGCTACTGTAGGTGATTAATGACTTTGTAAAATCAAAATTTCTTTCATTTACAGTTTCCAATAGTTACATTTGAACTGCTATGACTTAACTAAAAGTGATAATTTTTCTTACATTTATAAATTAAGCAATTAAAAAATATTAAAATATTGACACTAATCTTTTTTTTAGTTGGTTTTCTAATCGTCAATAATCTGCTACTCATCCTATAAATAAGCAATATTACAGTGATCTATTCGATAAACCTGAGATTTACACAGTGTCTTTCCAAGTCTTGAATGTTAGGATTCGGAAATATGACACACTTTCTACCTCTATTGTAACAAAAAGTATATGCACATATTGTTCTTATTGAATGCAGCAACAACTTCAAAATGTTATTGCTACTAACTCTGAAATTGTTTCAAGTCATCGGCCCTTCTTCTGTAAGGTGTGATAAGACCGGATGACGTGTTATCGCATGAAAGCCACATTGACTTTAAAGAGGCTTTTTCTGTGATAACACATAATCTGCGCTTATCACACTTTACAAAATAAGGGTCAATAACTTTGTGGTAGAAATATCAACAGACCAGCTATTTACTAATGTTCCATACTGTAGTGATACTCTGGGGAGTAAAATTATAATGGTCCAATTAAATGTGGTTATTAGCCAGCACAATCTTATGCACCAAATAAAAATGATGATTGGCAGATTTTTAAAACATTGATATTTTTGCAAGATGTTTATAGGTGTTTTTTTCAATGCACAATTAAAGACAATGATATGCATGTGCTGTAATGTGCATTTAAATACACTATGTTTAAAATATGTTAAAAGACGAAACTGGAAGATCTGCTTCCGAATTTCTAGCTTTCTAATAATATACACCTACAGCTATCTTAGCAGCTATTGTTTTGGTACCTTCTCTAATGGTCTAGGCAATTAACATACCGATGTAGCGCTATTCACTGTACTTTTGGCTTGGGCTGAATGTGAGTGGATGGAGTGCAGCCTAAGTGTGATCGCCTCACGGCTCACCACTCTCATGGCCCAGCTGAGAGTAAATTTCCCAGAAGAGATTAACGCAGCAGGTGTTCCTTCTTCTGAATGGAACTCCCACAGCATACATTCTAACTGGCCGCCATCAGTCTGTAACAGCTGCACAGTGAGATCAGAGACAAGCAGTCCCTCTCTCTGTGTCTCCCTGCACTGCTCTTACAGCCGATCTCCCTATTTTTAGTATGCAGTTGAAGCAGGGTGGCTCTGGCACTGAACCGCATTAATTTCAGGTCTTTGGACCTCCTGCTTCCTGAGGTACAGTTTTCCATATTGGCATCTCCTGCAAATGTATATTTCCTGCGTCACGGCCCACATGACCGGGACATTTAAATATCCCCAGGATACCAGCACCCCATATGGAGGCCTGTAACTCAGGAAGCAGGAGGTCACCAGACCTGAAATTAATGTGGTTCAGTTATGAAGACCCCTTGCTTCAATACACTATAATAAAAATAAAAATAATGAGATCTGCTGTAAGAGCTCTGTGGGGAGATAAGAGCTCTGTGGGGAGAGCTCTGTGGGGAGATCTCTATGATCTCTCTGCCCAGCTCTTAAACTGGTTGTGGCCTGGTAGGATTAATGCTGTGGGAGTCCCAGTTAGAAGCAGGGACCATAACTGCATTAATCCCTTCAGGGCCACAAGCATTACTGGCTTTTTGAGCGTGGGGGAGCTGAAGGTAAATATAGCCAGATCTGTAATAATATACAGTAGTAGTTTAGGATGAAATAAGATATATGACCATACAGTTCAACCTTTGTATCGCATAGAGGTTCAAAATGTTGCATATTTGGTATAGCACTTGTTATATGTGTAACATCTAGTCCACGTCTTGAATAAACACGACTCTCCAGGACTGCAGTACATATCATAATATGCACTACACTGGGGAGAGTATATGAGGCCCTAAAGGGAACTGTCCAAAGTAGACCAGGGGTGCGCAAACGTTTGTTGCTGCCCCCCCTCCCCTCCTGCCTCCGCTCCCTGTTGCTCGATCCCCCCACTCAATATTTCTTAACAAAGATTGAGATACAACAGTACTAACTTTTGATCCTATTGCAATATGTTTAAAAATATTGCACTCTATTGTAACAATATTTCCAACAGAAATCTATTTAAGCATGAAATATTTATCTCAGTATTTTCAGGTAAAATATGTAAAAAAATAAAAACATAACATGAACTGAATTTCACAAACCCCAAATGATTTGCATAGTCTTAAGTATACATAAAACATAATTTTATTATATAGCACTTATTTTGTGGTTTGCCTCAGTCCATGGTCCTTCAGTAGATTAATGACCCCCTTTGAGCATGTGACAAGAAGTCAAGTAGAACTGTTGCTCTAAATTCACCCAGAGTTCAAGGAGATGCAACAATTCTGTTTATTAGCTTTATGTAGGTAGTAGATAACATCCATATAACCAGCATCATCTGCTTCTAAGTAGTACCTAGTGTATTCAACCTGGCAACAATAAGAGCTTTGAATATAATACATTTTGCAGTTTTATAATGGGCAATATAACAATTGAATCCACCTTGGATTTTTGAAAGGCTGGAAAGAGTTTAGTAACAGATGCAATGTGATTTTTAAAGTGGTATGATACTTTGGGCAGTTCAAATACACCCATTTGGAACTTTTCACACAGACAATATTGCCATAGTTCATGAATTTAAAGGGTCACACACCTTTGTACTATGGAAAGAAAATATAATGGTCCAATTTTACAGATGTGCTCTGGAATATGTGCTTCATAACTGCAACTTTGCAGTACTTGTCACAGAACAATTATGACTCCCTTGTATTGCTTATGTGTCTACTACATAAAACAGTTGAAAATTATTCCCTTTCGCCCTTAGCAAGCATTTTGTATTCGGTTGGTATAAATGTTAAATGTATGAATACATAAATGTTTTTTGTAATGCAGTCATAATGCTACAATAATGGAGCCAATAACCAGGAAATCTATAGCTCACATAAATAAAATGTTTGGAATGTAACAGCAGTAGAGCAATATATACAACCTGTTTCTTTCAGATTAATTTAGTAAGTGCCATACAGGCAAGACATTGACAAACTAATATTTACGCAACAAATAAGAAATGTCAGTACACATTATACACATGCCTATTTGCTGAGGAGCAATGTAGCACAAATAGAATATTACATTTGGACTCTCGGGCATATTCTAGTTGCTGTGAATTAGCTACAGTATTGCCAAAATGCATGGTTTGACATGGTCAGAGGTAGCGGAATGAAATCTGACAACTAGCCATATTCTGTACTACAAATTGTATATATATATATATATATATATATATATATATATATATATATATATATAAACTGTATCTATAAAAAAGGTAAATTTGCATGGTTTAAACCTCAATCCCGTCAAGATGTTCTGTTATTTTGTTTTGAAGCATAGTAAACATAACCTCATTAGACAATGCACCAAACACACGATATTAAGCAGTCATTTTAGAAAGCATATGTCAGTGGTGTGGGGATGTTAGGGAGAGACAGACATAGCTAGGAATTTGGGGGTACAGTAGTATCTGTTGAGGTGAATTAGATGCAATTTCTGAGTGAGTAGTCTTGTTTTGTGTAGTTTGTCTTTTATTAAAAAAAACTAATTCTTAACTATTTTGTGTACATGTGAGAGGAGTGGAGGTGTGACTGAGGGTCGGAGGCCTAGGGGGACTGAGGGTCGGAGGCCTAGAGGGGCAGAGGTGGGGACAGAGAGAGAAGAGTCCATCAGGGGCATGGGGAATCAGGGGCAGCAAGAGGTATCAATACTCTACAACCACACGGTTTAAACACAGAAAGGGATCTGAAATGCTTTCTTTGAATTAAACACCATATCTGTTCCCTCATTTAAGAAATTCTATTTTACTCTATGAATTTCAGTGCTAGACTCTGGTCAATTATTTTCTGCCATCTGTATAGGGGTTACCAACATGTTCATGGACGCTCTATATTTATATTTCATGTACATTCAAGTGTAACAATGAGTAAATAATGTGTTTATGTTATATCTATTTAACATGCGTTTATTCTACTTAACTTACATAAATTCATGGGCACTTATCTCACTTTATCCCCTTACAGTACCTAATTTACTTATTCTCATACCAACTTTAAAAGTATTACAATAGAAAATTGAAATTAACAAACACACAACCCCAGCAAGCACTAGCCCCAGAACCCACAACATCATATATATATATATTTATGTCAAAAAGAGTGTTACTGAGCGTGGCCAAATGTATACTGTACAATACAGTAAAAGACAAAAAAGCCCAATGCTACATCCAATGTGACAAAATATATAGTAAATAGTATATTATTAAATACTTAAATAATAATATTATTCTCATAATAATAATAAGGGTCATTTGGTTAAACTCTTTGGCCAAGGTGTTATAATCCTGCAAGCCGTGTCAATGCATAACCAAATTTTGCAGGTCCTAACACTAAACTGTTGTAACGTCTCTTTTACCTCTGTTGGATGGAGAATGACTGCAGTGAGACTGTTCATGCAGCAAAATGAAAAAACCTTCCCCACTTAAAAAGGGGGAGGGATGAGCCTAAACCCTGGGAGGAGGTGTCACAACCTCCAAACAACTCCTGAAGCTACGCAAACTGCAGCTGTTTCTAGTCTGAACTGCTGATTGCAGGGGGTTTAAAAGGCAGTTGGCAAACTACCAGAACTGAGAAACTGTCCCCAACCAGTAAGGATACTGGTTGGTATGGTTCCTCAAGTCTGCTAGCCACAGGGCCTGCTGGGACTGGCTAGTTCCCCCACCCAGCAACGGAACATCCACAGTCTGCTGGGGAAGCAGAACTGTCCTCTCTGAAGGTGTCACAGTTCCAGTGAGATTTCCTGGAGGCTCCTCTGATCGATTCCCAGCACCACAGTTACGGACTTTATATTTTGATCCCATGCATTCAATATGGATTGTTTACACTGTAACTAGCAAGTCATATTGTAAGGGTATAGTTTTAACAAGTTAGCCTTCCTAATGTGGAATAAGCTTCATTTTTTATTGTTTGTGTTTTGCCTTTAAAGGAACAGTGTGTCCAGTACTTTTATTTGGATGTTGACAAATAAACCACACAATAGTTTGTTAAAGTCCTACCACATGGGTCCATGTTAAAGTGGATATGAAACAACAAGTGACATTGTGTGCTTATTTGCATGTCATTTCCCAGAATCCCTGTTTGCAGTGGAAGCACTGAATGCTAAGAGATAATGGTGAAAAGAAGGGTTGTAGACCTGTCTGCTGTATACCGTACGGTGGAGAGTTTTTGTCCCTTTTTTACCCACCATAACTTATTTCATATGTGGTTGAAACCTCTTTCAGCTTCACATTACAAAGGCATACTGATGAGACTCAAAATGTTAAATAGCTGTCTGTGAGTACTGTAGGTTGCCTAGTTATGCATTTCTTTAACCCAGGCTATGGGTTAGATGATAATGGTAGTGGTAGTGGTAAAAGGTATTACGTATTTTTATTTGTTGTACAATGAAAATAACAAGTAGTTGACATATTAATTAATTTTGAGGATAGGAAGCAATAGAGCTCAGTTGATTGAATTTAAATTGATATACAGTATGGATGTAATTTGTTTTTTGGACAAGGCAGTTGAGAGACTTGTTGCAGGAAGGAGAAACACAAGAAGATACAATTCTGTAATATAGTGTAGACATTAATTAGGTGTTGGCCAAAGAATCCATAAAGGTGACAACTTCAGGCAGGGAAACGGATTTGCAATATTTTGAACATTGATATGCATATTGTTTTCATAATTCAGGATGGGGACACAACATCTGGAGAAAATGCAAAATTTTAAACCGGTGCTTTCATTATGTTTTAAGATAATTTTGGGAATCAAGCCTTCAATGTTTATATCTATCTTACTTGCTATTTGGTTGTCTTGTGTTCATTTTAAAGTTCATTAGGACATTGTTTTGTTTTTTAAGCTGATTTATCATTATATTCATTATAAACAGACATAATACTAGTAGCACACTGAGTTAAATTCTTTAGGGCCTATGCGGAAGGCAGCACCAAAGAAGAACCTCCTGCTGTTTAAAATATCAACACACAGCAACCCTTGTTAGATTTCTGGTTAGTGAAATTGCTTTGCTATTATAATGCTATAAGATGCACTTTAAAAATGTAAATCTCAGTGCCCAGGTACAAAGTCATTATTTCGACTCTTGTAACGTTACGCACTAGTGATTTCATTTGCTTTAGCGGAAAGCCTACCTCTGCAAAATTAAAATAATAAAACAAGGTATAAAACAAATGTAGCATTTTATATTGGCTATACAGTAATATTCAGATATTGCTTTTCACAAATAGAGCAGTTTACATAACATCAGAGTTGAAGGTGATCATCACCATTTATATCAGTGCTGGCTTTCACATCTACATACAGTACTTGCCCAGGCACACATTTATTTAATTTTTCAAGAATAGTGAACTTTAGCAAATGTTTCCAATAACACAAAAGTTGTCAAACTCTCAAATTATGCCTATGTAAAAAAAGAAATGGGTCGCTATTGAATATAGGGCATAATTAACAATGCATCAACCTCTATTCAATTGAACAGACTTTCAACATTTTGAGGAAAATCGATTAACACAGTTTCTCTGATCTCATGCATAAAATGTATAAGGGACTGCACAAATCCACAATAATTGTTCTAGAAGAATATAACCTTCCTAATTTAGCATACTTTATTTGTAATGTGTTCATTACTCAGTTGTGTTAATTGTTATGTATTTTAATAACGCTGCGTAATTTCATGTATGATTTTTATACTTTACATCATAGACTGCTAGTAGATTTTTGTGTCTAACAATAAATACTAAAGTATTTCTAATGAATATTGCAATAATGACGTTTTTTTTATCATGTAAGAGTTCCATGAATGCTGGAAGTTTTAGTTATTCTCAAAATCCGGTCTTGGGTGAGATGTAAAATTGCAATGTTGAAGAGAAATTGATGCTTCGAGTGTCATGAGACATTTTGGAGAAATTTAAATAGACAAATACTGTATTATATTGTGACTTATCAAATTCTCAATGCGCCATTTTTTTCTCCTTTGGTCTTAACATCAGTAAAGCATTCATCCTAGCCCCCCCAACCCGTCTCCCCGTATGGGTTTGCATTTCCTCTTGTCTCCCACTTCACTCATCCTCACTGTATGGGTGATTCATACGTGCATACTCCTTAGGCTAAGGGCCTGTTGCACGCGTCCGCACGGCTGTCTTGCTTGCCGACGGCGCGTGCAACTCACTGCACTGTGGTCTGCAGGAAACTTTTTTTGGAGCGGGTCGGTGGGGGGGGGGGGGCAAAGACCAAAATAGGTTGGGTGGGCAGGGTGTCATGATGTGGGGGGCGGGGCTATTACACACAAGCACACACATGGAAACCCCTCTGCCGTGTTGCTTCTCTGCCTTTTCCCCTCCCCCTCCCACCACCAAATATGCTGCTGCTGCCTCTGCCTCTCCTCCCCGCGAAGAAGACAAGCTCAGCAGCCAGAGTTGGCCGCAACCTCCCCAGCACGCGCAACCTGAAACGGGTACCGGAGGGAGGGGAGGCAGGGAGGGGGGCGAATGTTGCCATGCTGCACAGAGGACAGTGCAGATTTCGAATCACACAAACCCCCCATAGCTCGAGACAGCTCCCCTCCTCCCCTCCTCATTGGATCCCTGCAGCACCACATGACACGTCGCCGCTTGGGATCATGATCCTCGTGTATCCCTTGCTGGCTGGCGCATCACAGTGTGCAGCGAGCCTTGCAACGTGGAGGGACTGAGGCCAGCTCGGGAGGAACACGTCTCGTGAGTGACGGGCACGCGGCCATGTGTGCCGCCGGATGCAGCGGGACCCAGGCCTTACAGTCCACTTTAGAGATACATCAGGACACAGGTTTTGTGTACAAGATTTCTATCAGGACCATCATGTCTTTATTGGATTTATCCTATACCCAGCTTGAGGGGTTATTGTTGCCCTCATGTTGTGGGATGGCACCGCTGACAGTGCGGTCTTCAGAGCTACCCAGACTCCTGATCCGCTTTGATGAGGGCACATGATGGGATACCATCTGTTGGCTTCGTAACCTATTACTTTACAGCAACTAACTGCTAAATGCATATCATTAGCAAGCAAGACAGCATTAACGCTGTGGAGGACTTTGCCCCCCTCTTCCCCCCACAACAGTTTCGGAAGTCAAGAACTCAACAACTCTGCACTAGAGTCTGGACACTGACACCGCTGGCGTTGCGGTGGCAATGGTTACCCAGACGCATGATCCGCTTAGTAGTGGTCACGTGATGGGATTCCCTCCGTCAGCCTCACGATACTGTGACTTACAGCAACGTTCTGATCAACACACAGCATCAGTTTCTTATATGTGAGGACGTTATGTCTGGGGGCCCTTGGATGGTCCCTGCTATGCTCCGTGGGCCTCCAGGTGGTCCCTGTGTGCCCCATTGGGGTCCACAGGTTGTCCCTGTTGGTAAAACCAATATATAATCGCCATGCTTCTCCATGTAAGAAGCATGTCCCTGTGGGTTTTTGGGGGTTCCCGGGGCATCCCCACGAGTGTCTGGGGGCCCTCGGATGGTCCCCAGAGGTATCCAGGGACCCCACAGCTGTGGGGCCCCCGGTTCTTCCCTGCAGGCGTCTGTGGGTCCTCAGGTGGTACCTGTGGGCGTTCCGGGGTCCTTTGTGGTCCCCGTGGTTCCCCGATGGCCTGCGGTACCATTCCTGTATTAAAAATAAATAAACATTGCCTACATTTCAATAAATACACCTCCCCCTCCAAACAAATACAGTACAGTAATGGGCAAAATAACTATTATCCAGATATGGATAATAGATCATTTGTCCATTATTAAACACAACATTAGCCAGGCAGCATAAATAAAGTAAATAAAATAGTTCTACATACCCCAAGAAATATGAAGGGCGTCCTCGTCAGCATACTGCAGTCCATGTCCTCCGTTTCCAGAAAGAATACATAGGAAAATACATTCTAATGGCCCCTAGCCCCTTATCACCTTAGCGGTTAATAACGCTATAGTAATTATTAAGGAGTAAACCCACCCTGCCCAGCTACCCACCCGGGGGGCCTAACTGCCCACCCCGGACCCACTATACCCACCATGTACAAATTGATTGTTATAGTAGAACATCATACCCATATAATATGGGCATGATAAGCTACTATAGCAGTCAATGGTCACTCTAATACAAAAGCCTGACTATCCAAAATACACAATAATCAAACCTACAGTATACAACAAGCACCTAAACCCCCAAACTGTATAATTAAAAGCAATAGGCAATCAATCAATTACCTAAATAAAACAACTAGCCAACTAATCAATTAAATAAATACAACCACTAGCCAACCAATCAATTAAAGAAATACAGCCACTAGCCAACCATTAGCCAACAAATTACATCATTAAATAAAAACGCTAAACAATCTGTAAAAAAATACAAATCAAAACAAGCCATCACAATTAAACATAATTTAATCAAAACAATAAACATACATAGAAAATATAACAGTCACTAGAAGAAATGCATTTGCCAAAAATGCATTGGCTATTACTGTATTCATCTGTACCCTAAACAGTTTATCTCAAGGAGGCATTATGCCAAATTGGAGATGAGTCCTCCTTCTCTGGACTACCCCATAATCTGACCAATGCTTATATGAAAGCTTTATTAGATCTTGTGGATCTTGGAATCCTAACTAATGTCCATTTGGAGGATGTGGGTTCATTGTTAATCCTAATCCAGTAATCCCTATCTACCATCATCTCCCAAAGATTCACAAAACATTGGTCGACCCGCCGGGCCAGCCAATAGTCTCCAGTATTGGTCCAGTATTGGATCTTTGGGAGATGGACTCTTTCGTTATGAAGATAGATATCTTCAGCCCTGTGAGAAAACTACCCTCTTTCATTCTGGATTTAGGTGGGAGGGATTAAGGATTTCTTATAATGACTGTCCTACTCTGGACCACCACTGCTCCTCTATAATATCTTAATATCAAAATTCAAATGAATCGGTATGTTGTATTGTATTGTATGTCTTTATTTATATAGCGCCATTAATGTACATAGCGCTTCACAGTAGTAATACACATGGTAATCAAATAAATAACAGATAATATAAATAACAGATCATGGGAATAAGTGCTTCAGACATAAAAGTAACATTAAGGAAGAGGAGTCCGTGCCCCGAGGAGCTTACAGTCTAATTGGTAGGTAGGGATAACGTACAGAGACAGTAGGAGGGAGTTCTAGTAAGTGTGTCTGCAGGGGGCCAAGCTTTGTGTATCATGTGTTCAGAATATCCACAGTGCTATTCATATGTTAATATATGTTAATATATCTTGTCGTTCTGGAAGATTGACTATATCAATAATGTTTAGTACATAACGCTAATAACATTTATTGGTTAGTCCTCTATGTATATGGTCTAGAATGTAATTATGACATAGACAAAACATGGAGATTGAAATGGAAATAGTAGAAAATAGAGATTACAATTATGAGTTTATGATATTCTATTGGGTATTTATTTAATAATATCCATAGTGATTTTATTTTTATATACTGTATATATATATATATATATATATATATATATATATATATATATATATATATATATAAATATATATATATATATATATATATATATATATATATATATATATATATATATATTGTGATGCTGACACCACATTGCTGTCTCTTTTATCACAAATGAGGCAGGAAACGCTGTATATCTTTATACTTGGGGTTTATTTACAGGGATAAATAATATGAATAGGCCAACCGTCCTTTTAAGAAAAAACAAATAATAAAATCAAATCCTATTTCCATTAAGAAAGCTAACTGACTTCTCGGCTCCAACCCTTACTAACCCGGCTGCCAGCTAAGCCAGTTGTCAGCCCAAAACATGCCCTAGCATAAGCAATAAGGTAACAGCAGTCTTTGTAAACAATAGAAAGGGTTGTGCTTATCTTAGTCCATCTGGTGATGTCCCTGCTTCAGCACAGTCTATCGTCCTTCCTTCTTCTCTTTGGGATTCCACCCCACGGGAGCTCAGGGGAACTCCTGTGTTCCTCTGTAACCAGCCGTCACTGCTTCAGCACAGCTCTCTCAGCAGTGTCTCTCAGCAGTGTCTCACACTTCTTTAGCCAGCTCCTGGATGCTGGGAAGATCCTCTGTCTCCCCCCTTCTCTGGGGAAAACTGTCTCTCAGTGCCTTGCTGCTTCCATACTCTTAAGGCACTCCCTGATTAATCAGCCAGCAGGTGAGCAGTCATGCCTGAGAGGATTAACTCTCTGTGGTGAAAAAGTCCAATAGCTGCTCCATTCAATGCCTAGAGGACAGTGATGGCACCACAATATATATATATATATATATATATATATATATATATATATATATATATATATATATATATATATACACTGGCGACACACTTTATTCGAGCTCGGCTAGTCCCACGAATTCGGGTATACCTGGGTGTATTGAGGTTTGTGACTGTTTTCTGCCCGAGTGCATTGAGGTATTTTCCAAACAGGGATTGAAGCATTTTATTCCCGCTGGCTGCAATACTGCACAGTATATATATATATACTGCATTACAATTCATGAATTTATGCCATCTGGTAGACACGCGAAGCATTGCAGCCTATTAAATCCTAATCATTATCATTTAACAGATCAGCTGCCCGTCAGCCAGGCATGAACCCAGGCTGGGAAGGCAAACGCAACGGGGCTTGTCAGAGGTGAGGAGCGGCGCATTCCAGGTATCTGCCAGGTACATACTGGGTATTTGCTCGAATAAAGTGTGTCGGTGCAGTATATAGTTAGGTCCAGAAATAATTGGACACTGACACAATTTTCATAATTTTGGCTCTTTACGCCACCACAATGATTTGAAATGAAACAACCGAGATGCAATAGAAGTGCAGACTTTCAGCTTTAATTCAAGGGTTGAACAAAAATATTGTATGAAATATTTAGGAATTGCAACCATTTTCATACACAGTCCCTTTATTTCAGGGGCTCAAATGTAATTGGACAAATTAACTCAATCATAAATTAAATGTTCATTTGTAATACTTCGTCCAGAATCCATTGCAGGCAATGACTGCTTGAAGCCTGGAACGCATGGACATCACCAAACGCTGGGTTTCCTCCTTTGTGATGCTTTGCCAGGCCTTTACTGCAGCTGTCTTCAGTTGTTGTTTGGTTGTGGGTCTTTCTGCCTTAAGTTTTGTCTTCAGCAAGTGAAAAGCATGCTCGATTGGGTTAAGATCAGGTGATTGACTCAGCCATTGCAGAATATTCCACTTCTTTGCCTTAAAAAACTCCTGGGATGTTTTCGCAGTATGTTTTGGGTCATTGTCCAGAAGCACCGTCCAATCAACTTCGCTGACTTTGGCTGAACCTGAGCAGACAATATATCCCTATACACTTCAGAATTCATCCTGCTGCTTCTGTCTTCTGTCACATCATCAATAAACACTAGTGACCCAGTGCCATTGTAAGCCATGAATGCCCATGCCTTCACACTGCCTTCACTGTGTTTTACAGATGATGTGGTATGCTTTGGATCACGGGCCGTTCCAAGACTTCTCCATACTTTTTTCTTCCCGTCATTCGGGTACAGGTTGATTTTTGTTTCATCTGTCCAAAGAATACTGTTCCAGAACTGGGCTGGCTTTTTTAGATATTGTTTGGCAATGTCTAATCTGGCCTTTCTATTCTTGAGGCTTATGAATGGTTTGCACCTTGTGGTGAACACTCTGTATTTGCTCTCGTGAAGTCTTCTCTTTATGGTAGACATGGATAATGTTATGCCTACCTCTTGGAGAGTGTTCTTCACTTGGCTGGATATTGTGGAGGGGTTTTTCTTTACCATGGAAAGGATCCTACCATCATCCATCACTGCTATCTTCCTTTGGACGTCCAGGCCTTTTTGTGTTGCAGAGCTCACCAGTGTGTTCTTTTTTTCTCCAAATGTACCAAACCGTTGATTTGGCCACTAATATTTCTACTATCTTTCTGATGGATTTTTTTTTTTTGCAGCCTAAGGATGTCCTGTTTCACTTGCATTGAGAGCTCCTTTGACCACATGTTGTGGGTTCACAGCAACAACTTCCAAATGTGAATGCCACATCTGAAATCAACTTGAGATCTTTACCTGCTTAATTGATGATGAAATAACGAAGGAATAGCCCACACCTGTCCATGAAACAGCTTTTGAGTCAATTGTCCAATTAATTTTGGTCCCTTGAAAAAGAGTGGGCTACATATTAAAGAGATGTAATTCCTAAACCCTTCCTCCAATTTGGATGTGAATACCCTCAAATTAAAGCTGATAGACTGCACTTTAAGACCATATTCATTATTTTACTGTAACTTGAATTTATTTGGATACACAGCTGAAATAACAAAACTTGTATCAGTGTCCAATTATTTCCGGACCTAACTGTATATATAGCGGTGAAATGCATAGGGAGTGTTATTGCAGTGTCCAGAGTGAGAGATTAACATCCGAAGTCCACTGCAGAACCGGTGTCCACAGCGGCGATAGCGGAGCCAAGATCTTATTAATCGTATTAATTCTAATCGTGGGATCCTGTTACTGAAGTTGTTGGAGGGTGTGGAGGATCTCTGCTAGTTCAAAGAAGATTAAAGCTGAAATCCTGGTTCCAATAGTGGATAAAGGCATTTATTTATCTACATAATTGTGAGTGCATATTTTACCATCAACTAGGTGCATTTGAACATACTACCCTATGATTGTTCTCCTTTTGGTCTTCTCTTCTCTATTGTACTGTATAGTAACTTCCACTCTCCCGCTGTGTGCGCGCACTCATGCGCGTGCACACACGCTCTCCCAAGTGTTGTGCTTGGGGAGACAAGAGAGCTATACTTTCGAGCTCAGAGAAGGGTCACATGACCCTGCTCTGACAAATGGGAAGAGAGAGGGCGTGTTCTAATGTCCTGTCACTATACACCAAATATTGAATTTAGCAGCGAGATGTGGAAAGGGGGGGGAAACGGACTGAGAGGGGAGGAGGCAAACAGACTGAGAGGGGGGGCAAATGGACTGAGAGGGGGGGCAAACAGACTGAGGGGGTGCAAATGGACTGAGAAGGGGGGGCAAATGAACTTAGAGGAGGGGCAAACGGACTGAGAGAGTGGGGGCAAACGGACTGAGGGGGGGCAAACGGACTGAGGGGGAGGGGCAAATGTACTGAGAGGAGGGGCAAATGGTCTGAGTGGGGGGAAAACGGACTGAGAGGGGGGGCAAACGGACTGAGATGGGGGGCAAACGGACTGAGATGGGGGGTCAAACGGACTGAGAGGGTGGGCAAACAGACTGAGAGAGGGGGGGAAAATGGACTGAGAGTGGGGACGAACAGACTGAGAGGGGGGCAAACAGACTGAGAGAGGGTGGGCAAATGGACTGAGGAGGGGCAGACAAACTGAGGAGGGCAAACGGAATGAGGGGGGGAAAACAGACTGGGGGGGAAACGGACTGAGGAGGGCAAACGGACTGAGGGGGGGCAAACGGACTGAGGGGGCAAACGGACTGAGAGGAGGGGGCAGAAGGACTGAGAGGAGGGGGCAAACAGACTGAGAGAGGGGGGGAATACAGACTGAGATTGTGGGCAAACAGACTGAGAGGGGGGCAAACAGACTGAGAGAGGGGGGGGCAAATGGACTGAGGAGGGGCAAACAAACTGAGGAGGGCAAACGGACCGAGGGGGGCAAACAGACTGGGGGGGAAATGGACTGAGGAGGGCAAACGGACTGAGGGGGGGCAAACAGACTGAGGGGGCAAATGGACTGAGATGAGGGGGCAGACAGACAGAGAGGAGGGGGAAAACGGAGTGAGGGGGAAAATGGAGTGAGCACGGAGGGGGGTCGGGAGAGAGAGCAATGGGGGGAGAGAGAGAGCAATGGGGGGGAGAGTGCAATGGGGGGGAGAGAGAGAGAAATGGGGGGAGAGAGAGCAATGGTGGGGGAGAGAGAGCAATGGGGGAGAGAGAGCAATGGAGGGGGAAAGAGCAGTGGGGGGGAGAGAGCAATGGGGGGGAGAGAGCAATGGGGGGGGAGAGAGAGCAATGGGGGGAGAGAGAGCAATGGGGGGAGAGAGAGCAATGGGGGAGAGAGAGCAATGGGGGAGAGAGAGAGCAATGGGGGGAGAAGGAGCCATGGGGAGGAGATAGAGCAATGGGAGGAGAGAGAGCAATGGGGGGGAGAGAGAGTGCAATGGGGGGAGAGAGAGAGTAATGGGGGGGAGAGAGAGAAATGGGGGGAGAGAGAAAGCAATGAGGTGGGAGAGAGAGAGAGCAATGTAGGGGAGATAGAGCAATGAGGGGGAAGAGAGCAATGGGGGAGAGAGAGCAATGGGGGGGAGAGAAAGCAATGGGGGGGAGAGAGAGGAAGGGAGAGAGAGGAGAGACAGGGGAGAGAGGACGGAAGGGGGGGAGAGAGGACAGAAGGGGGAGAGAGGAGGGAAGGGGGGGAGAGAGGTGGGAAGGGGGAGAGATGAGGGAATCAGGAGGGAAGGGGGGGGAGGGAAGGGGGGGAGAGAGGAGGGAAGGGGGGATAGAGGAGAGAAGGGGGGGAGAGAGAGAGGAGGGAAGGGGGGAGAGAGGAGGGAAGGGGGGAGTGAGCAGGGGGAGAGAGCGGGGGGAGAGAGCAGTGGGGAGAGAGCAGGGGAAGAGAGGAGGGAAGGGGGGAGAGGAGGAAAGGGGGAGAAGAGGGAAGGGGGGAGAGAGGAGGGAGGGGGGAGAGAGGAGGGAAGGGGGAGAGAAAATGGAGACACAGAGAGAGACACTGTAATGAATCAGGGGCCACGTCCCTTGCGATGTGACCCCTCCTTACCCACTACCAGTACTGCAGCGGCTGCTGCCCCTGCCCCCCGTCGCTACCCATGCCACCGCCCAGTGCATACCTTGAACTCTGCTGCCACCATCTTGGATTCTGGCACTGGTGTTACAGACTCTCAGCTGTGCTCTGCTATCTCCTGGTCTCTCAGCCACTCACAAGCAGCTCCTCGACACGCCTCCACCATGCCCCTCGTCCGGATTGGTCACTGTCGCTTTAAATTTCCTGCTTTGCCTTCACTTCCTTGCTCTGCATAGCTCCTTGCTTCCTGTGTAGCCTGGAAACTGTGTCGGGCTCCTGTTTGTCTTTACTCCTACAGATTTGAACCAGCTTGTCTGACTTACCTCCCTGGCTCCCGACTTCGGCTTACCCATCACGATTCTTACCTCTCAGACCCTTGGACACGGAAACGGATTTAACTACGGAGGGGCAAACAAATTGAGGAGGGCAAACGGACCGAGGGGGGCAAACAGACTGGGGGGGAAACGGACTGAGGAGGGCAAACGGACTGGGGGGGGGGGGCAAACGGACTGAGGGGGGCAAACGGACTGAGAGGAGGGGGCAGACGGATTGAGAGGAGGGGGCAAACGGAGTGAGGGGGAAAATGGAGTGAGCACGGAGGGGGGGGGGGCGGGAGAGAGAGCAATGGGGGGGAGAGTGCAATGGGGGGGAGAGAGAGAGAAATGGGGGGAGAGAGAGCAATGGTGGGGGAGAGAGAGCAATGGGGGAGAGAGAGCAATGGAGGGGGAGAGAGCAGTGTGGGGAGAGAGCAATAGGGGAGAGAGAGCAATGGGGGGAGAGAGAGAAATGGGGGGAGAGAGAGCAATGGAGGGAGAGAGAGAGAAATGGGGGGAGAGAGAGCAATGGGGGGAGAGAGAGAGCAATGGGGGGAGAGAGAGCAATGGGGAGGAGAGAGAGCAATGGGAGGAGAGAGAGCAATGGGGGGAGAGAGAGTGCAATGGGGGGGAAGAGAGAGTAATGGGGGGGAGAGAGAGCAATGGGGGGAGAGAGAAAGCAATGGGGTGGGAGAGAGAGAGAGCAATGTAGGGGAGATAGAGCAATGAGGGGGAAGAGAGCAATGGGGGAGAGAGAGCAATGGGGGGGAGAGAGAGCAATGGGGGGAGAGAGAGGAAGGGAGAGAGAGGAGAGACAGGGGAGAGAGGACGGAAGGGGGGGAGAGAGGACAGAAGGGGGAGAGAGGAGGGAAGGGGGGGAGAGAGGAGGGAAGGGGGGGAGAGAGGAGGGAATCAGGAGGGAAGGGGGGGAGGAGGGAAGGGGGGGAGAGAGGAGGGAAGGGGGGAGTGAGGAGAGAAGGGGGGGAGAGAGAGGAGGGAAGGGGGGAGAGAGGAGGGAAGGGGGGAGTGAGCAGGGGGAGAGAGCAGGGGGAGAGAGCAGTGGGGAGAGAGCGGGGGAAGAGAGGAGGGAAGGGGGGAGAGGAGAAAAGGGGGAGAAGAGGGAAGGGGGGAGAGAGGAGGGAAGGGGGAGAGAAAATGGAGACACAGAGAGAGACACTGTAATGAATCAGGGGCCACGTCCCTTGCGATGTGACCCCTCCTTACCCACTACCAGTACTGCAGCGGCTGCTGCCCCTGCCCCCCGTCGCTACCCATGCCACCGCCCAGTGCATACCTTGAACTCTGCTGCCACCATCTTGGATTCTGGCACTGGTGTTACAGACTCTCAGCTGTGCTCTGCTATCTCCTGGTCTCTCAGCCACTCACAAGCAGCTTCTCGACACGCCTCCACCATGCCCCTCGTCCGGATTGGTCACTGTCGCTTTAAATATCCTGCTTTGCCTTCACTTCCTTGCTCTGCATAGCTCCTTGCTTCCTGTGTAGCCTGGAAACTGTGTCGGGCTCCTGTTTGTCTTTACTCCTACAGATTTGAACCAGCTTGTCTGACTTACCTCCCTGGCTCCCGACTTCGGCTTACCCATCACGATTCTTACCTCTCAGACCCTTGGACACGGAAACGGATTTAACTACGAAACTCTCTATACTCCTGAACTCGGCAAGTACAACGACTATTCTGAATCTTAACCCAGGCCTGGCCACGCTACAACCACATCCCGGACCCGCTCCCTCTGCTGTCGGTGTGTATATTCAACATCACACCTCAGTACAGGGGACTTGTCTGGTCTGCGGGCTGCACAGCGTGACATTATGCAGAGCCCAACAGAAACAGACCTGACTGAGGTGGGCCAAATAATCAGGGGACTTGCGCTTTGCATTGATACTTTTGGGAACTCAGATCACAAGCCTGATACAACAGCTTTCCCAGCTTTCAGTACAGCCTATTCCGTCCCCAGCCGCGCAGGGTGGAAACCGGCCATCAGAACTCAGGATTCCTACACCTAAAGCATATGCGGGTGACCCTCTAGCCTGTCGTGGGATTTTGAACCAATGTGAAATACAGTTTGAGATTTCTCCCAGCCTGTTCCCCACCGGACGCACCAAGGTAGCCTATGTGTACTCTCTTTTAACAAGTGACGCCTTGGCATGGGCCTCTCCCATCTGGGAGTTGTGTGCGGAAATCACCCAGGATTACCAGCTCTTCTGCCAAGAATTCAAGCAGATATTCGATATTCCCGCCCGCAGAGATACTGTCGCTGCTTCTCTTGTTCAATTGTCTCAATGTTGTAGGTCCGCAGCCAAATACGCATTGGAATTCCGGACTGTCGCGGCGGAGACGCATTGGAACCAAGAAGCCCTTATTGCTGTGTTTTGGCAAGGTTTGTCCGACTCTGTAAAGGATGAACTTGCAGTCCAGCCCAGGCCCCATGGATTGGAGGAATTGATCACACAATGCATACGAGTGGATCAGCGCCTTCAACAGCGCCGTCATGAACGCCAACGTCCCAGAATTTTCTCTTCTGAACCTATTCTTCCCAGGTCCTTCCCAGCTATTCGCCCTGTTCTAGACGCTGTGGAACCCATGCAGATTTCCAGTCAAGAGTTCCGTAATACCGACAGGACTGCCGATAGAACCCCTGACCGGACTGCCGAAAAGGCTCGTCGCCGGAATGAGGGCCTTTGCTACTACTGTGGATCTCCTGAGCATACGGTACGTTTTTGTCCTTTAAGGCCCAAAGAACAAACACGACCAATGGGGCAAGAGGGACTCATTTTGGGGTCAATATCTTTTCACCCTATCTCTGAAGAGGAACTCCCTAAGAGAATTATGCTTCTAGTCTCGCTTGAAGGTCCGAATTTTCTCATAACCACCACCGCTTTTCTTGATTCAGGATCCGGTGGTAACTTTGTGGATCAAGATTTTGCTACTCATAACAAGATCCTGCTCATCGCTAAGAAATCACCGATTGGCCTTGAGGCTATTGATGGTCGTCCTTTGCAACCTGCCTTCATCACGTTAGAGACTCTTCCTCTCATCCTTTCTGCCGGTACTCATACCGAAATCATATCCTTTGACGTGATTCACTCTCCTGCCGTTTCAGTTATCCTAGGATTACCCTGGCTACAGCAGCACAACCCACGCATTGATTGGAAGGATGGCAAGACAATTCAGTGGGAGCCAGAGTCAGATGCCTCACCATTGCCGGTCATTTCTCCTACCACAGTCCTCGCGGGAGTGGAAACGCATCCGGCTAATGATTCCGCTCTTCCTGAAGCATATGCGGATTTCATCGACGTGTTTAGCAAGACACAATCGGAGGTTCTACCTCCTCACAGACCTTATGATTGCCCCATTGTTCTGGTTCCCGGCGCTGTTCTTCCGAAATGTAAGTCCTACCCCTTGTCTCTCCCTGAAACTGAAGCCATGGCAGCATACATCCAAGAAAACCTTGAAAAAGGATTCATTCGTAATTCTTCGTCCTCCGCTGGTGCCGGTTTCTTTTTTGTCAAAAAGAAAGACGGATCCCTGAGACCATGCATTGATTACCGAGGGCTCAATCTCATCACAGTCAAGAATTGATACCCCCTTCCGCTGATCTCCAAACTTTTTGATAGGTTTCAAGGGGCAAATTTTTTTTCCAAGCTAGACCTCCGAGGAGCTTACAATCTTGTTCGCATCCGAGAAGGCGATGAATGGAAGACTGCCTTCAATACCAGAAGCGGCCACTATGAGTATCTTGTAATGCCCTTCAGCTTATGCAATGCTCCTGCATTTTTTCAGGATTTTATGAATGATGTCTTCCGTGATGTTCTCAACTCTTTCGTAATCATCTATCTGGACGATATTCTAATTTTTTCTAAAAATCTTCAAGATCATGTCCAGCATACCAGGCTCGTTCTCGCTCGCCTTCGTGTCAATAATCTCTACGCTAAGCTCGAGAAATGTCTTTTTCATCAAACCTCTACTGCCTTCTTAGGCTATGTAATTTCAGATAAAGGATTTTCAATGGACCCTGAAAAACTTAAGGCTGTTTTGGAATGGCCTCTGCCCAACTCCCTCAAAGCTATCCAGCATTTCTTGGGCTTCTCCAATCACTATAGAAAATTCATCCGAAAATTTTCTACCACTGTGGCTCCCATTACGGCCCTTACCAAGAAGGGAGCTGACCCGTCTGTATGGCCTCCGCAGGCTGTCTCGTCCTTCGAAACCCTGAAACAAGCTTTCGTCTCGGCACCCATTCTGCGACATCCCGATGTTAGTCTTCCTTTTACTTTAGAAGTTGATGCGTCTGATTGTGGTGCAGGCGCCATCCTGTCCCAGAGATTCTTCCCTCAAGATAAGCTTCATCCATGCGTTTTTTTTTCAAATAAGTTTTCGCCCGCTGAAAAGAACTAGAATGTTGGCAATAGAGAGCTCTTGGCTATCAAGATGGCCTTACATGAATGGCGACATCTCCTGGAAGGTTCCCGCGCAACTATTTCTATATTGACTGATCATAAAAATGTTCTTTATATCGAAAATGCACGTCGTCTTGGGTCTCGTCAAGCCATTGGGCACTATTTTTCACAAGATTTAATTATACTCTGTCTTATATTCCCGATTCTAAGAACACAAAAGCTGATGCCTTGTCCCGAAAATTTTCTCCTGAGGAAAGATCCGAAGAAACCCCTGAAACTATCGTACCCTCTAAGTTTATCATTTCCGCCA
This sequence comes from Ascaphus truei, assembly GCF_040206685.1. Taxonomy (NCBI): domain Eukaryota; kingdom Metazoa; phylum Chordata; class Amphibia; order Anura; family Ascaphidae; genus Ascaphus; species Ascaphus truei. The sequence continues at coordinate 216,245,893 of NC_134483.1, forward strand.
ACTCATTTGATATTCTCGAAAAGATCGTTGAGGCTGAAACACAAATTCCGAGTGGTCTTGAGGTACCGGAAGGAACTCTTTATGCCGCACCCCGGTTTCATCAAAAGATACTAGAATGGGGCCACTCTGTCCATTCAGTCGGTCATCCCGGCTTCAAAAGAACTTTGGATCTTATCAAGCGTACTTTTTGGTGGCCTAATATGGCAAAGATGGTTCATGAATTTACTAGTGCTTGTCCAGTATGCGCACAAAACAAGACTCTTCATCAATGACCCTCAGGCTTGCTCATGCCTTTGCCAGTACCTGAACGTCCATGGTCACATATTTCAATGGATTTCATTGTGGATCTTGTTCCAGAGGGATGAATACCATTTTGGTCATCGTTGACCGTTTTTCAAAACAGGCCCACTTTGTTCCCCTCAAAGGACTTTCCTCCTCGCCCACCCTAGCTGATATCTTCACCAAGGAGGTGTTTCGCATCCATGGGATACCTACATCCATAGTCTCGGACCAAGGCACGCAATTTATTTTGAAATTTTGGTGGGCTTTCTCCAAGAGGCTTGGCATAGTGCTATCCTTCTCATCAGGCTATCACCCCCAGACTAATGGGCAAACTGAAAGACTAAATCAAACGCTGGAACAATACCTACGGTGTTTTATTTCCAATTCCCAGGATAATTGGGTTGACCTGCTACCTTGGGCAGAATTTGCAACCAATTCACTTCGTAATGAATCCACGCACGAAACCCCGTTCTTCGTGAATTATGGTTTCCACCCAAGTCGACTGCCAATGTCAAACATTCCGATAGGAGTGCCGGCGGCTGATGAAAGGGTAACTATTCTTCAGGAGTCATGGATCAAGATTCAGTCCGCACTTCTTAGTGCCGCTCAGAAATTCAAGTCTCAGTCAGACCACCATCATCAACAGGCCCCTAATTACAAGCCAGGGGACAGAGTTTGGCTTTCGTCCAAGAATATCAAGTTAAAGTCTCCGACCCCAAAATTGGCACCCCAATTCTTAGGGCCTTTTCTGATCCAGGAACAAATCAATCCTGTGGCATTTCGTCTGCAACTTCCGTCTTCCATGAGGATTCCAAACGTATTCCACATTTCCTTGCTCAAGCCATTTGTCCAGAGCAAACGGTTCCCTGCTAAGACCCATAACCCAAACCAGTAACGGTCAAAGGACACCCTGAATTCAAAATCCAGACAATCATGGATTCTCGTGTATCCAGAGGAAAGATACAATTCCTTGTTCACTGGAAGGGTTATGGCCCAGAGGCACGCTCTTGGGTACCCAAGGAGGACATCCATGCTCCAGTTCTCTTGGACTGCTTTCACAAGAAATTTCCACAGAAGCCTTGGATGGATCGTCCTGAGATCGATCCTGAAGGGGGGGTACTGTAAGGAATCAGGGGCCACATCCCTTGCGGCGTGACCCCTCCTTACCCACTACCAGTACTGCAGCGGCTGCTGCCCCTGCCCCCTGTCGCTACCCATGCCGCCGCCCAGTGCATACCTTGAACTCTGCCACCACCATCTTGGATTCTGGCACTGGTGCTACAGACTCTCAGCTGTGCTCTGCTATTTCCTGGTCTCTCAGCCACTCACGAGCAGCTCCTCGACACGCCTCCGCCATGCCCCTCATCCGGATTGGTCACTGTCGCTTTAAATATCCTGCTTTGCCTTCACTTCCTTGCTCTGCATAGCTCCTTGCTTCCTGTGTAGCCTGGAAACTGTGTCGTTCTCCTGTTTGTCTTTACTCCTACAGATTTGAACCGGCTTGTCTGACTTACCTCCCTGGCTCCCGACTTCGGCTTACCCATCACGATTCTAACCTCTCAGACCCTTGGACACGGAAACGGATTTAACTACGAAACTCTCTATACTCCTGAACTTGGCAAGTACAACGACTATTCTGAATCTTAACCGAGGCCTGGCCACGCTACAACCACATCCCGGACCCACTCGCTCTGCTGTCGGTGTGTATATTCAACATTCCACCTCAGTACAGGGGACTGGCCTTGTCTGCGGGCTGCACAGCGTGACAGACACACACACACACAGAGACACACACACAGACACAGATACTTTGAGAGAGAGAGACACACACACACACAGAGAGAGACACACACACAAAGAGATGCACACAAAGACACACACACAAAGAGACACACACAACGAAACACACAGAGATAGAGAGAGACACACACAGAGAGACAGAGACAGACACACACACGCACACAAACACACACAGAGACACAGAGAGACACACAAACACACATACAGACACAGAGACAGCCCCTATACAGCTAATGACACGCCCTCCCATAATAGCCATGCCCCCTCCCATAATAGACACGCCCCTCTGCTCTTGCTTTAAAAAAATTGCAGGACACCGATCGCTCATGCTTGGAGAGCTGGTGATTTCACCGCTCTCAAGCATGAGCGAGCTCAGCGGCAGCGGGCCGCAGCCTTACTGTGCATGCTATGTCTTGTATATAATGTATACCCTGTTCACTTATGTAACTTTATTTGTATCCATGTTTTATTTGTCATCTTAACTCTATGCCCAGGACATACTTGAAAACGAGAGGTATTACTTCCTGGTAAAACATTTTATAAATAAATAAATAAATAAATAAAATAATATATAAATCCCACATCACTAATGTCAGCACTCAATACGTGTAAATATTACAAAAGAATCAGCCCATTGAATTTACAATGTTTTGCAGTTGCAATGTTCTCATTTCAGTGAAACTCCCATGGTATAAAAATATAATAATGCATATGTCCATGTGCCTACTCCGATTAAATTATTAAAAAAATAGAACATTTTAATAAAAAAAAAAATAGTAGGAAACGGTTGAAAATGTTCTTTAGATTTCAATCAACATATTCTTGTGGCTTGCTTTTGTACAGTTTTATTCTGTAAAATAATTGGGTTGCTTAATAAATAAGAATAATTCAATGCTTAAAGTACACCATCTATATGTATGCATACAGTATGCGGGTGTTTGAATGTAGTTGCATGTGTGTTCAAAAGAATGCATATGCAGGTTTTTTAATGTAGGCACATTCGTGTTTCATGGAACGCAAATGGGCATCTTTGAATGTTGGAGCATGCATGTTCTAATGGAAAACATATACGGGTCATTTGGGAATGACAGTTCTACTGTATGTAAACTTACTGTACATTTATTGATTATCCAAGGGCAGAGGATATGGTAGCAAAACAAATTGTAGAAGTTGTACGAGTTGATGGAAATTGTGTGCTGTCTGCAGTTGTTCGACTTGATTAAGTAGTTGGGATGTAGATTCATCTTGTCTTTGGAGTTGGTTGGTCCGTATTGGTAATGGTATTGGGGCAAGTACTCGGATGAGAGCAGGTATCCAGGTGGGAGAAGATTGGACTGATCGGTTCGGAAAGGTCTATTCAATCTTTCTCCTTCAAAAGTTGCCATAATAGAACATATCCATCTATGGGGCCTATGCAGAGAGCAGCGAATTTAAAAATTGGCGAGGGTAATAAAAAGTAGTTTTTTTGGAGAGTTTTATTCTCCATATGCAGAAATGTGCGAAATCTGCAATTTATAGCATAAATGCGCGTGGCGAGTTTAAAATGGAGAGATGCGCGATGCTGAAATGTGTAAAAAAAAAATTGCGCATTTTTTTTTTCCTTTCCTATAGCCGGCGAGCTCCAGCTTCTTGTCAACTTTTGTTGGCGGAGCAAATTGTCGAAAATCGCGCCATTTTATTGGCGCGAACAGCCGCTAGATGCCGTTCACGCCTTTCTGAATTAGGATATTTTTAAAACTGGCGAGATGTAGGTTCTCGCCAGCCGCGCGGCGAGATTTACAAATAGAAAAAAAAAATGCCGCGTTTTTCGTAACTCGCCATTTTCTGCTATTTTCTGCGCGAATTTCTCAAAAAAATGGCGAGATTTACTTTAGCGCTGCTCTCTGCATAGGCCCCTATGACATGTAGTGAACAGTACCTGCCCCTCTTGCTGGTGCGCACAATTCTAATTAAGGAATCATTAATGCTTAAGTTGTGTCAAATAAAAATAAAAAGGCTGGAAGAATGATTTCTTTGAATAAGTACTTCGTACTGATATAGTGATAGATCTCAGATAGAATTGCCCTCTTATCTGTACTGCCTTGGATGGCAGAATATATCATATATTCAAAACGGCATTCCAGTTTTGTAAATGCCATGTTCTGTGCCATGTACAAACGGACTGAATTTTTTTTTTAATGCATAGTGATTTGAATAAAGTGTGATACTGCTACAATAGAGATGAACAAGTTCATTAAAACAAAGAAAGGCAGTATTTAAAGCAAGACATGTGTACACTATCTTGTATGGAGACACCTGTTGGGTTCCTAATGTAAAATTCAAGGGCACAGATTCTTGTTGCTCCCTTTCGGATACTGAGTATTATAGGTGAAGATATTCAATGTGCCCTAAGCTGGCCATGTAATGAACTGCAATAATATTAATAACCACAAAAATAATTATTCCGGCTGACCGTAGTCAAGACACAGACGAGGTGCAGCTCGGTCGCAGACGAGATGTAACAACAAAGTGTTCACACAGGAATCATGTTGCTCCTTGTACCCACGCCGACAGTAAATCTTACTACATCTGTAGCATGTACTGTATGTGTGATAATGTACCAGCAATTTTTCTTTTTAAATAACGAGTTATTTCTAAGTAGCATGTTTGTGTGCTATAGCGGGTGCATGAACGCACTAGCTCTGCCCTTTTTTTGCATGCGCCTTATTCAAAGACAATGGTGTCTGTTTCCTCTGATGCATTACATATGTCCCGCTACAATGTGCTAGCAGGAGAAATAATGTTTGTTACTGTACATCTGTGTGTGGTAATAGAAGTCTATATGCAAAACAATGTCAAGTTAACCAAGAAGAATTTCAGACATCTCAAGACTTTATTATTATCCTCCATCCCTGTTAATGTAAAAATATTAGCTATAACATTCAGGGAATAGCAATTCTGAAAATGACAAGTATTTGCTAATTCCACTTGTTGATCTGCTATTTCTTCATTAACAATCCATAATGAAATAAAGATGACAACTGCAGGTGGAAAAATATTGTTGGGTACAGTGGTTTCTATACCTTTTTATTTAGTTGGAACAAATTACAAATTGCTTGGATTTGTTGTCCGAGTTATAGATAAGTTAAACTAAAGTAAACTTTTACAATAGGTTATTTGCCAGTAATATGTGTTGCTTAACTGATAGTTGTCAAAAAAGTCTTATATATGCGAGAACTTGGATGTACAGATTATAGCGGCCGAAATTGGACACGCTAAATAACACAATTACTCTCATGACTTGTTACACACATAGGGCCTCATGTAGAGAGCAGCGCTAACAGGGAAAGCGGCATGTATTGGCGAAATCTGCCTTTAGAAAGGCAGATAATGGGGAGTTTTAAAAAAAGCGCCATTTTTTTTTTCACAGAATCTCGCCGCGCGGCTGGAGAGAACAGAAATCTCTCCAGTCTTGAAAACGGCCGTATGCAGAGAGCAGCGAACGCCATCTAGTGGCTGTTCGCGGCAAAAAAAATGGCGCGATTTTCAACCTTTTTCCTCTCCACCAAGCAGCTGGCGCTCGGCGGCCGGTGGAGGAGAAAAAAAAAAATCGATTTCTTTCCCACTAGTTTCAACAGCGCTGTTTGAAACTCTCCATATGCAGAAAGGATTGTAAATGCTTTATGCCCTTTCTGCATATGGAGAAAAAAACTCTCCAATAAAGCTAAAAAAATTTCCCCTCTCCAATTCTAAATAGCGCTGCTCTCTGCATGAGGCCCATAGTGTTGGTCTTGGATTTGCTATCAAAACACGTTAGCAGGTATAAAAATGCCAACAATAATAGCAACTACATCTGCAAGATATCCAATCATCAAAACACATAAAAGTTTTTCAACAAAGTACAGGTGGAAAGTAAAAAGAGAAGAGCAAAAGCTTGTGCTCTGAACCTGGAGAGTGGCAGGATAAGGGAAAATGTGTGGAAGGACATAAAGGTTTAATAAAATAGTCTCCAAGCAGATATGGTAGGGGCGAATACAGTAAGGGAATTCAAACATAGTGGTCTATGTGCATTTTACCTTTTGGGAGCATATCAGTATTGCCACTGCTCTGACCTTTTTTTATTATTAAAACATTATTTTAAAATGTTCTCTTCACATATAATGAGATCACCATCTAAGTAAAGATACAGATCCTGTTGGACTAAAATCTGTGTTTGAAAAATGTTCTATTTTTCCCTAGACCACGTGAGTAGAAAATTCATCATTTTTGGATCTTTTCCCTTATATTCTAAAACGTCATTGAACTATGTACATTGGGTTTTTTTTAATGTGGGCCTTGAAAAAGTTTGCACTTTGGACCTGGTTGATACAGTTTGTGGATGTTGGGAGACATCCTTATGAAAATCTTCACCTTTCCAAGAGTAATAGTAAGAGTAATAGTATATTTATCATTATAAATTGATATCAATCACTATTTTTTGTATAATGTTATACACAATTTTTCACTTTATTACTTTATTTAATTAATTTAGAAAAGAATTGCACCTGCACTTATTTTATACTTTACACTTTATTAATCACTCACCTTAAGAGATTTTGCACACTATTTTCCTTTTTTATAGACTAGAAATATGGCTATCCTAAATACTAAAGAAACTCATGTTTCTATGTTTCTACTTCTACATCTGTAAGCTACCAAATCATGTCAGAAATTTCATCTGTCCTGCCTTACAAACTGTAAGGAATCGGGGGCCACGTCCCTTACGGCGTGACCCCTCCTTACCCACTACCAGAACTGCAGCGGCTGCTGCCCCTGCCACCCGTCGCTACCCATGCCGCCGCCCAGTGCATACCTTGAACTCTGCCGCTGCCATCTTGGATTCTGGCACTGGTGTTACAGACTCTCAGCTGTGCTCTACTACTTCCTGGTCTCTCAGCAACTCACGAGCAGCTCCTCGACACGCCTCCACCATGCCCCTAGTCCGGATTGGTCGCTGTCGCTTTAAATATCCTGCTTTGCCTTCACTTCCTTGCTCTGCATAGCTCCTTGCTACCTGTGTTGCCTGGAACCTGTGTCGTGCTCTCTTGTGTTTATTCCTTACAGCTACTGACCCGGCTCGTCTGAATACCCCCTCTGGCTCCTGAACTCGGCTTTCCTACAGACTACTCTAACCTCTAAGACCCTCGGACTCTGCTACGTTTTTTGACTACGGAACTTTCTATATCCTCCATATGCAAAAATCCAATTGAGTGTAACTCCCGTATTTGAGCTCATCAGAATATGGTCAACTGGGCTTATTTCTAAATAATGGAAGGTATTTAAAAATATGTTATATCTAAATAAAATTTGTTAACTGTACTGTACTTCTAAAGAGCATGCATGTGTGCTTATGTATCGCCAGCTTTTTTCTAAATAACAGTAGTTATGGCTAAATAAAATGTAAGTGTGATAATGTAATGGGAGATATTTCTAAATAACAGGAGTAATTTCTAAGTAACACGCACTGCCTGTGTGCTAATGTAACAGGAGTTATTTCAGATAGCAGCTGTGTGTTCTAATAGAAGTTTATATGCAAAATACTGTCACATTAACTGAGAACAATTTCAGAAAGTAATAGGCTTCATTATTATCCACCTTCCCTGGTAATGTAAAAATATTACCTATAATTATACTTCTTTAACACTGAATATAAAAAATACCTACAGTACAATTACAGAGTATTATTTCTACATTTGTAAAATTGTAATATATGAAACTGAATAAGGTTTTGCATTTTCTGACTTTGTGATAATTGGTTTTGATGAATTATTGATAATTTTGTAAATCCCGAAGGGTTCTTACAACTTACAACAATCTGCCAATAAATTTACTGGCACTGTGTACATTTGCAATAATGCCAAGCTCACGTATGACATAAATATCATAGCCCTATTTGCGATGGTTTATCATAATGCTGTTAAGTGAATCTGTGATAAATATGATTTAGGCTTTAATTATCTAATTTGCATCTCATTTAAAATGATGGGAGTCAAAAATATTGGTAACAAAATTGAATTAACATCATGAATTGTTACTTACTCTAGTGAATACATTTTTCTTTTTTACATGAGTTAACTTGGGTTAACAACGTCCTCCTACTGTAAATATGGAAACACTGCTTAGTGAATCTGGGTAAAAGTTTAAGTGACATGTACTATATAGATTTTTAATATCGCTATTGTCACAGGAGTTCAGTACTTAAACCAGGGATCAAGGCACCATACAGGACAAAGCTGTTGAATAAAGATGTTTTATTCAAGCTGGATCCAGCAAGCACAGCACAAAAAACACAATCAGAGCTGTGTGTACAAAAACGGGCATACAGAGGGAATCCTAGCTGACTAGGTTCTGAGCGCCACATCAAAGGCTTACCTAGGCTTGTCTCCACTCTCGGATGGGGTATGGACCATCCAGACTCCCTGGTGCAATTTGCGGCAGAGAACTTTCAAATCTCTCTCTTGAAAGTCCTGCTCTCCACTTTTCCAACAACACAGTCTCGTAGCACAGTGCAGTTTCAAATCTCCCGCTTCCTAGGGCTCTCCGATTGTCCTTTGGGTGTCTCAGAGCAAATCGCTTAGTACACCTCCACGATCCAAGTGAGCTGTGGAGGGCTGAATGGGTTCTCTTGTTATAGCTTCCCTGCTGCCATATGAAAGCATGTTAGAGGTACTGGTGACCAATTAAAGCACAGATTGCATGGACCAATAAGGAGCTGAGGGATCACTTGCACTGGCCAACCAGGGCTGGATGAGGGTTTACAGAGTTAAAAGGTTTGTGGAGGGAGCAGCGCCTACCAGAGGATTCCCCCGGCTGACAGAATATCTCCTACTCGGCTTGCACTGCTCTGGCTGGGATGGCAACTATTTGTTTTGCTTTTCTAGTGGATGACACCCAGCCCGATCTTTGACCTTGGACACTATCTCCTTTGACCCTGCACCCTTCTTCAACTCCATTTCCAGAAGCAGCCATTTTTTCTGGATATGCGGGCAGCACAAAGGGTTTCTCAGCCCTGCATGTCCAGAGACTTTGACTCTGCTTTATTGGTAGCACAAATCACATTTTTATACTTGCAATTCACTTTTTCACATAGGAATAAAGAATACACTTAGTATGCAAGGGGCTACCAGGCATGTAATAACAGGGTATCCCAGGGGTCTGGTGGTCAGATGAGCTCCAGGGAAGGACGGCAAGTGTCAGGGACTGGGCTTAGCCTTTATTTCACTGGTCCCAGGGTCCCTTTGCTGGGTCAAGTATCACCTGAAATCCCAGAGGAAGCACAAGAAGATAACCATTCACAGACCTGGGAAGTTTACAAATTTTCACTTACAAATGCATACTGGGTATATTTTCAACAACCATTTTACCTTTATCAAGTTGAAATAAACATCTTGCTTGTACAGTAGATAGGGAATTGGAGGGTCCAAATTTAATGCAGTTCAGTGGAATCATAATCAACAAAGGAAGATTTTGGAAAACTTTCTAGTGGTGCATTTGTCACTGTTCACCCAGGTTAGTATGAAGTATCTCATATGGCGTTGTTATCCTTTATGGATATATAGTAAGATTTAAACAACATCCTTATACAATGATGATTATACTGAAATTAATATTTTCTGTTGCTTCTGTATATACTGTATGAGTGTTATTGTTTTTGTTTCTGCTGTACCTTCCCTTTTTAAGGGCCAGATTCACTAATCTCCATTTGGCCACTTGCTATCTGCTGCCATTCTGATCTTTTCTTTTTCATTGGAGCTACGCTTATCGTAGAGAAGTAGAAGAGAAGAGGAGCACAGCTCACAGCGTCCATGAACGCAGAAAAATAAGGGCAAGTCCAGACATGGAAAAAATATATATTAGCCTTTAATGATCAGCTTGGCAACAGTAAATGACCACGCACCAACGCGTTTCATCCCTCAGGACTTTCTGAAGGTGTTGATCAGAGAGACGCTGCTAAGGGATGCAGAGCCTTGACACAAGTACTGTGTGGCCATGAGGAGAGGGAGACAGTGATTTATAGTGAGTACTGTTTGCCTACACCACACCGGTAATATCATGACTTGAGAGTTTTTGGATGCAGTATAAGTTTTGACTAGGAGACTTGATATTCCAGTTCTTAGTCTCATTTGGCTTCTTATTGTGGGAACCATCTCTGTCGTGTACTCTCTATATACTTCTCTTATATATAGTGCCTATTACCTGGATGCCCTGCTAATGTATATATGAATTCTATACATTGTAACACCATAGTCACTAAATAAAATAATGCTACATTATCCCAGTTTCACTCCTTAAATAGTGTAATTCTGAAGGACATTAGTTCAATTTATATACAAATTAGTTTTTATCCTTAGCATACCCTATTTACTAAACATTAGACATGTTATTTTCAGCCAAGATGTTAAAAGTTATCAACTTTTTTAACCCAATGCTTCACGCCTTCTAATTATACTCCCCAACCAAGTGCTACAGTGACGGGAAAAAATTTGTGAACCCCAATGATCATTTTGGAAATGCCATAAAGTTTCCATAATAACCTTCTTGAATCAAAACCAGTCTTTTATTAAATATCCAATAGGGTTTATATATTATACAACATTTTGTATAAATTAGACAAACAATGAGTAAATAAGAGTCAGAGTATGTGAACAGTAAGTGAAACCCTGGTTTTATCAACTAAATGAAAAGGGATAAGTAGAATCAAGTGTATAAATAATTAGGTAGATATTCAGGAGTGAGTTTGGGCGGCCCCACCCTACAGTATATTAAGATCAGAGACTTTGTGAGTTTGGTCTTCACCATACAGGTGTGTTGAAACATGTCATGCCACGATCAAAAGAAATCTCTGAGGACCTCAGAAAAGCAGTTATTGAGGCTCATCAGTCTAGAAAGGGTTAAAAAAAATATTTCTATGAATTTGGGGCTCCACAAATTCACTATGAGTCTACAAATGGAGAAAGTTCAAGACCACAGTCAGTCACTCTACCCAGCAGTAGTAGTCCTACCGAAATCTCACCAAGAACAAACCGGCAAATCATACAGGAAGTCACAATGAACCCCAGAGTAAAATCCAAGGATCTGTAGGCCACTCTCGCCTTCTGCTAATATCAGTGTTCGTGACTCAACTATCAGAAAAAGACTAAACAAGATTGATGTTCATTGAAGGATAGCCAGGAAGAAACTCCTACTCTCTAAAAAGAATATTGCTGCCAATCTGAAGTTTGCCAAAGAGCACATAGATGATCCATTCAGAACAATGTTCTCTAGACAGATGAGTCACAGAGAGAACTTTTTGGCCTTAATGGGACATTATGGGGCCTACGCTATAAGCCCAACAAAGCCACTTATCAAGGCCTTTTCACCAAAAAAGGCCTACTGCTATTCAGTAATCCCTGATAAATCGCCGATAAAAGTACTTTTCAGCATATTTTGTTGGCGAGAAAAAAAAATCGCCAAACGAGCGTCGAGAATCCACTTATTGCCAAGTTTTCACATTCATGCAGTTCTAGTACCCTCGAGTAGTTTATCGGGGCCTATCACAGCTCTAGACTGGCGATTTCCTCTCAAAATCCCCCTGCCAGGAAAAGTTGCAGTGAGGGTGACGACAACATGGCGAGATGTGCCGAGAGAGGACTTAGAAAAAAAAATGAATTTTTCCTTCCTCGGATTGATGCTGGGAGTCTCTGAAGCTGATACACATTAATATCAGCACCGGAGACCCCCGGCATGAATCAGATGCAATAAAAATGCTTTTACAGGCAACTTCATTACCTTAGCGGCTAACCACTAAGGCAATGATGGGGTTAAGGAAAAACAGCAGGTTTATTGGTGGCTGAGGGGTGTGAGTGAAGGTGGTACTTGGCCTTCACTCACTCCCTCTGTCCCCAATAAACATTACAATATGTACTAACCACCAATACACAATTCACACCCCCCAATGTACCCCCATTTTATATGCACAGGATTGATACCAGAGGCTGGCAGGGGTCATCAGGTGGTCATGGCGGGGTTTCATCAGCCTCCAGGTGGTCCCCATGGGTCCCAAAGGGCCCCATGGGGTCTCCAGGTGGACCCTGCAGGTTTCTGGGGGTCCTTGTGTGGATCCCGTGGGTGTCCGTTGGCCTCCAGGTTGTCCCCGCAAATGTCCTGTTACAAAAAATAAAAAGTGCAATACATGGATGTGCCCCCACCACACCCTCCAATGCATACAGTACAGTAATGGGCAAAATAAAACATCAACCGGCATCATAACGTAACTAAAACTTGCACTCACCCTTCCAGCCTGCCAGGATGGCATCACATGACCGGGGGATTTAAATAATAAAGGAGATACCAGCACCCCATATCTGAAGATCCGGAACAGGTAATAACATTTTTCTTTTCACTTTGAGGGATGACGTTGTATCCTTTTGAACTAATGTAACCTATCACATGGTACAGCAATCAATGGGATTGTCAGCAATCCCATTGGCTGTAATACCATGTGATAAAGCCATGTGATTTTAAGAATGTAAAGTTCCTGCTTTGGAGATGACGTCACATCCCCCCAAAAAATAAAAAGGCGGGCACATGATACAGCGTCCAATAAAATTGGAGCTTTTCCATCTGACCTGGAAATTAGATGTCACAGGCCATATATAAGGCCTGGGCGCCTCATTTAACAGGAAGAAGACGATGAAACAGCATCGGTTGGGACTTACCATGGGGTTGGATTGACAGATGAAGAAAGAAGATAGAATATTAAAGAAAAGAAAGAAATAATGACAAAAGAAGATAGAAGGTGATCGAAGATAAAAAAAAAAGAAGAATTATGTTACCTGTTCTGGATCTTCAAGGTGGAGGCGTTTGATTGACTTTGATTATGTCACGTATGAGAGCTTGCAGAAACTCTGGGAGTCGGAGGGTTAACGCTTCCAAAGGTAAGAAAAATATTGAATGTACAGTATGTAATTGTATTTTTACAGATTTTATATTGTATTTTTTCTTTTTATGTTTTTCTTTGCCCATTGACTGATAATATATTAAATTTTTGGCAAATGCTTTTTTTCTATTGATTGTTGTTTTATTCTTTATCTGTTTATTGTTTGGCTTAAATTGTTTGTAATTTGGATGGCTTGTTTTAATTTAATTTTACAAATGTTTAGCGCTTATAATTAATTATTTATTTTCTTGGCTAGAAAATGGGACCCCTGGAAACCCACAGGGACCACCTGGAGGCGCACTGACACCCACAGGGACCACATGAGGACCCCCATGTTCTCTGGTATCAATCATGTTCATAAAAAAATAAAAAATTGCTTTTATATGGGGGTGCAGCGGGTGGGTTGTGCATTGGTGGGTAGTAGGTATTGTAATGTTTATTGGGGGTAGAGGAATTGGGTGAAGGGGTACTTGCCCCAGGGTGGGTTATTAGGTATACTGGCTGGGTTGCGGGGGGGGGTTAACCCTTTCATTACCATAGTAGTTACTACCGCTATGGTAATGAAAGGGTTACCTCATCCCAAAACCTTCTTGGTAGGCCTAATAATCCATCTTGGGCCAAATACCTCTGCCCCCAATAAAGCTGCTATTGTGCCTTAACCCCTTCATTGCCTTAGTGGATAGCCGCTAAGGTAATGAATCAGCTTTTAATCATTTTATTAATAGTGTGCGTTAGCAGGGGATCTCCTGAGCTGATCTACTTTGATTTCAGCCTCAGGGACTCCGTGCTTCCTGAGTTACAGGCCCTGGTATGAGGCATCGCTGTCGGTACCGCCACCATTTTTAAATCATCCGCGTTACGTGACCGGGGGATGTAAATACCAGTACCTGTAACTCAGGAAGCTGGGGTCCCTTTTTTAATTTATAAAATATTTTACCAGGAAGTAATACATTGAGAGTTACCTCTCGTTTTCAAGTATGTCCTGGGCACAGAGTAAGACAAATAATACATGGTTACAAATACAGTTACATAAATGAGCAGGGTACACTTTATATACAAGACATTGCGTGCACAGTTAAAGAAAATATATATTATGGGCATATGAAACAGTTACAGACCAGATTAAAATGTGAGACAGCCTTAGATTTGAAAGAACTTAAACTGGTGGTGTATGTGAGAATCTCTGGTAGGTTGTTCCAGTTTTGGGGTGCACGGTAGGAGGAGGAACGTCCGGATACTTTGTTGAGCCTTGGGACCGTGAACAGTCTTTTGGAATCTGATCTCAGGTGATAAGTGCTGCAAGTGGTAGGGGTAAGGAGCTTGTTCAGATAGCTGGGTAGCTTGCCCATAAAGAATTTAAATGCAAGACAGGAAAGGTGAACTTTGAGCCTAGACTCTAGTGATGACCAATCTAGTTCTTTGAGCATTTCGCAGTGATGTGTGTTGTAGTTGCATTGGAGAACAAAATGACAAATTGAATTGTAGAGGGTGTCAAGTTTGCTAAGGTGGGTTTGAGGTGCCGAGCCGTATACTATGTCTCCATTGTCGATACTTGGCATTAGCATCTGCTGTGCGATACGCTTTCTGACCAGGAAACTTAGGGAGGATTTGTTCCTGTAAAGTACCCCTAGTTTGGCATAGGTCTTGGTTGTCAGGGTATCAATGTGCATTCCGAATGTTAAGTGGGAGTCAAACCATAAGCCCGGGTATTTAAAACTAGTGACAGGGGTTAGGGTGGTGTTAGCGTTGGTTCTAATCAGGAGCTCAGTCGCTGGAAGCTTAAAAAATTTAGTCTTGGTCCCAAATACCATTGTTACAGTCTTGTCAGTGCTTAAAACAGTTTGTTTTGGGAAATCCAGTTTTCGAGTCTCAAAAATTCAGACTGAAGTATGTGTTGAAGGTCAGAGAGGCTATGGCTGTGTGCATATAGGATTGTGTCGTCTGCATACATGTGTATTGAGGCTTCCTGACAAGCTGTGGGAAAATCATTAATAAACACTGAGAAGAGTAGGGGCCCCGGAACAGAGCCTTGCGGGACACCACAGGTGATATTCAGGGGGTTGGAGTTAGAGCCTGAGATGGACACATGTTGGGATCTTCCTGATAGGTAGGACTGAAACCAGTTTAAAGCATGCTTCCCTATTCCAGAGCTCTGGAGTTTGTTAAGCAGGATAGCATGATCAACTGTGTCAAAAGCCTTTGCAAAATCTAGGAATACTGCACCAGTATCCATTCCACACTGGATTTCATTGCAAACTTTTAGCAGGGTAGTTACGGTGGAGTGTTTGAGGCTGAAAACAATGGTTCATCTCAGGAGACCACCTGCTCCCACACACTATTAGTAACATTTTCATTAAAGCAGGTTCATTACCATAACGGATAGCCGCTACGATAACACATTTTTTTTATTTTTAATTTTAATGTTAATACTACTGTATTATAGCAGGGGGTCTCCGGAGCTGAACCTTGTTGGTTTGAGGTCCGGGGACCCCATGCTTCCAGAGATACAGGCCCCATTATGTAGTGCCAGTATCTCCTATGCATTTAAATTGCATTGTCATGTGACACAAGACATTTAAATGCATAGGTGATACCGGCACTCCATAACAGGGCCTGTATCTCAGGAAGCAAGGGGTACCCGGACTTCAAATTAATGTGGTTCTTCTCCTGAGACCCCCTGCTCATCTACACTAGTATTAACATTTATATTTAAAACTTTTGATCGCTGGCGAGATATGCGCAGGGAGAGGCGGCTCTATCTGTGCAGCTGTCTCTACAGCGTAAAGAAATCACCGCATAAGCCCTATTCAGAGAGAGGATCATCATGCTGGCAGCTACTCACCAGTTTTGGGAATTTTTCTACCACAGGTAATCAAGGCTTTCTGAATACCATGATAGCAATGCTGTCAAAACTGGTGATGTAAAAAGCACAGAGAATTTTTTTAATGTATTTATATATAAAATGTTTTACCAGTAAGTAATACATTGAGAGTTACCTCTCTTTTTCAAGAATGTCCTGGGCATAGAGTTATATTGAAAAATAATACATGGTTACAAATACAGTTACATACATTAATCAGGGCTAATAGCAAAGGCCCCTATGTTTGCTGAAAATCAAACTCTGTTTGAACAGTTGGATGTTGAGTGGGATGAAACTGTGTTTTTTGCAATTTCTCTGAGCATTGCACGGTCTAACCTTGGGGTGAATTTGCTGGAATATTTAACCCTGGGAAGATTGGCAACTGTCTTGAATGTTTTCCACTTTTGAATAATCTTTCTCACTGTAGAATGATGGACTTTGTTTGGAAATGGCCTTATAACCCTTCCCAGATTGATGGGCAGCAACAATTGATCACTAAAATCATTGCTGATGTCTTTCCTCCTTGGCATTGTGTTAACACATACCTGAATGCTCCAGACCAGCAAACTGCTAAAACTTCGGCTTTTATATAGGTGGTCACAGTTGCTGATGATCAATTAATCAAGGGCATTTGATTAGCAGCACCTGCCTGCTAATTAGCATCTTAATTCCTATGGAAGCAGTAAGGATGTATTTAGTTTTTCACACATGGCTTCACCATTTTGGCTTTATTTTTGTTAAATAAATCATGACACAGTGTAATATGCCATGTGTTATTGTTCATCTGAGGTGGTATTTACCTTATTTTTAGACCTGCTAAGGAACAGATGAGTGTTACTATGTCCTAATATGTAAAACCATAGAATTCAAAGAGGGTGTACTTTATTTTTCACTTCACTGTATGTTTAATTGATTTATTACAAATCTGAGAGCAATTCCTATACAAACTATATTCTATTTACCAATATTGAAGAGGCAATATTGCATATTGTGTTTCTACTTCTCTTTCTCTTTTGGTACCTGCACTCCCCAAGTTTTCTGAAAGTTTCGACATTGGAAGAATTTGGGAACAATTTAGGAAAAGGGGTTTGAGCAGCATGTTTTGAATTTGATATCACTCACTGTGCACTTGCATTATTTTATCTATAATATTTTATATCACCATTTAATTCCATTAATTCACATAATATCCAGTCAGTATTCAGTATTTACTATTGTAATATTTAGCACTTTATAATAATTTATCTAGGAGCGCATGTCTACACTTTTTTGTTCTGTTATATCTATTGTATGTCATACCTTTTTATTTGACTAACCACTTTTATTGTTATTATGTCCTGATATGTAAAACCATAGAATTCGAAGAGGGTGTACTTTCTTTTTCACACGACAGTAGGCAGACTGACCCATTCTTTTTGCATACCACCATGATCAGGGAAGCATAAGGGCTATGGATTCTGTCACGATGCCGGCCATCTCCATTTCCATTAGGACATCCCTCACATCTCTGGGAGTGATGCATCTGAAAAGCTCCCAGAAGGGTGTGGTATCATTTAGCCGGATTGCTGGTGGTTCTTGCTGCAGCCCACATCCATCTCTCTGGTGTTGAACACCTTCTGGCACTCCTCAATTGTTCACATAGCCGTTTCTTCCAGTCTGCTGACAAGGTCGATCTCCAAAGTCAAACTGCAACCCGGCCGGCTGATCTTGCGTTGTAGCGGTGTTCACATGAGCCAGCGTTGCATTGTAGCGGTGTTCACATGAGCCAGTGTTTTTCCCGATATGCCTGGATCACTGCCCGCACCACATCGGCATCGGTTCCCAATATGATTGGATAACTCGGGTGTTCCCAGGGCTCGGGACAGATCAGAGTCTCCACTTCCATGGGGTGGCTCTTGTTAGTGTTTAGCTAAAGTATGTTCAACCGTACTGGTATGACACAGTCAATGGGATAACTATCATTGCTAAGACCCCACAGCTTCATCTTCTCTGCTGACTGCATGGCTGATGCTTCAGATGCTGGTAGATAATGGTTACTTGTGATCCGGTATCAAGCAAAGCTGAGGAGTATATATCTTCCATGAGGATATGATGGCTGCTGGTCCCACTCTACTGTAAGCATCCAATTGTGTTGCTTCATCGGGGCTAGGCACTGGGACGCTCTCCGAGGCTGTGGAGGGTGTGGAGGGTGTTTCGTCAGCTGTGCCGTGAGGGTCATGACCCAGGAATAGATGTCTTGGGCTTCGGGCCATCCTGAGAGTAGTGACCCTCCGATCCACAGTTGAAGCAGCAGTTATTTTGGCTCACACTGGCGCTTGAGGTAGGAGTCACTCTCCGGGGCATCCTGGAAGCGGCGGCCGGCACCTTCCACGGGGACTTGTCTTCGGCACTTTCTGCCTTTTTTGCCTTCGGGCAGACGCCCTTTTTTCCTCCTCCTTGTTGGATTCTTTAGAATTTTTGGGGGTCTGAAAGGGCAATTTAACTTCCTGTTTTCTTATGTGGCTCATCAATTCCATGTAGCTGGGGAGTGTTGCGGCCTGAGGGGTGCCTTGCACCATCAGGACTACAGGGTGTAAGGGCAGAGATCCCTTAATGAGCTGCTTGAATTTGTACTGATCCACCACTGTGGCAGGGATGATTCTCTTGTCCTTAAGGACAGTTGTAGACATCGGGCAAACGTGGACAGTTCTTCTCCTTCCTTCTGGCGGAGGGCACAGAACTGAGCCAGGAGGTCATCCTCATCATCCTCGGTAGTATAGGATTAAGTAAGGAGCTCAACCAACTCCTGGGCAGTGATTTCTCCCACGGTTTCGCGGTGCATTCACACAAGTTGGGCAGCCAGAGGCTGGAGACACTCAACAAGACGCTGCCTCTTGACGGCCTCTGAGCAAGACCATTCGTCGAGCACGTTAAAGGTATGTTCCTTCCATGCTCTAATCCTTCCTCCCCATTGTAAGGATCCATGAGGCACCACGCGGTTGACGCATGCAAAACTTATCCTCCAATCATCCAGATACCAGCATCGCTCCCAAACCTCACCCTGTAGACTGTTATCATCATAGGAGTGCACTCACAGCCCGCGCGGACCTAAATGCCAACTCCGATGTCCCCGCCTCCCGGTTGCGTCCACGTGATGATGTCATTAGCGCGCACGGCATGCGTGCAGCAAGCACTTGTATCATATTAAATATATTATCAGGAAGACTCCGCACACCTTCCTCCTGCAGCGGAGCTTCCTATCAGAACCTGCTCAGTGACGCGCCTCCTGCTGTGATTCGTCACAGCTTCCTGTAAATAGTCAGCAGAGGCAAAGGCTCATCGGCTGAGCATAATCTCTGTTAGTGCGTGTGCCTCTCCACAATTTTGTTCTGATCCAGCCTTGTCTGCCTTGCCTTGTTACCTGACCCTGCTTGCCTTTGGACTCTGTTCGTGTCTTCTCCTGACCTAGCTTCGTTTGACCATCCGCATCCCTCCATCCTTGACCTTGGCTTACTCTCGACGATCTGCACCTCTCCTATCCTGACCTCGGCTAAAGCACCCACAATGATCTGTACCTCTCCACTACGGACCCCGGCAAGTATCACGACCATTCTCACCTCTACTACCATGACCCAGCTACCTCGACTACTCTATACTCCAGACGCGCTCACGTGGCTGTGGGTTGGCATTATATATATATAACCCCAACTCAGCAATGTGGTCCCATCTTGTTTGTGGTGAGCACACCGTCATACCCATAGGTGTGGGTGTTATCCCAGAGAAAGCCTTGAGCTTGTGGTAGTTCTGGGACAGTGAAGATTGCAAAGCAAAAGTAAAATACACCGCTCACCTCATATTATCGTAATATAAATGAAACATGGTTATATTGTAAGGTGCATGAGGTAATAACTAACATCTATAGATTTGATCCAATGTACCCCAATTATTGCACTCAATGCATAATATAATGATATTCAGGACAATAATAGCCCTTCAGATATTGTCTGATTAGCAATCGTAAATTATCAAATGGACCAGCAAATATAGTAAAACCAAAAAATAACAAAGTTTTTTATTACATCCAAAATATATCATATACACAATCCAATGAAGTATTTACACTAAGAAATTTAAAAAAAATCTTTTGTGCCGTGGTGATGTAGATAAAATATATCAGTTATCTCTATCCAAACAGTATATTGAAGTATAGAGCATTAATTATGCCTGTTAATGGATATAGAGAGAGCTGAATGGTATTGTAGGGAGACTCCAAATGTATATTGGTGAGTAGTGAATGATGTCCTACGTGCTGAAGTGCAGTGTACCATGCTAATTAATTATAATATATTGTAATGAGCACATATACCAGCACAGCAATAAAAATCCTAAGGACACCCATCACCCAAACAAAAGGGTAGTTGTTAATTTACTCAAGATACAAAAATAGTGTGTTGGTATGCAGTGCTGTTCGTAATATACTGTATGTGTCAGCTTATGTAAAATAGCAACTGGTACAGTACATAGTCCACAGTGTAACAATAGACCGAACGTAACTTCATCCCATTTTAAACACTAAAGAGCATACCTAAATGTTGAGCTGCTGTATTACCACTCTTGTCCTCAGCAGATAATTGCAAATGTTCTATACCCACAATTGGTGGTATAATATACAATGTGTGTAACTCATGGTTTACATAGACATAGGGATACAATCTGATGCCTGCAGAGACCAAATGTAACACAGTTAGGCACAGGAATGCATATGGTTACTTTTAGATTGTATATACTCCATATATAAGCAATGCTTGTCAGATGGCTGCCTCTAACAATAATGAGGTGCTATAGCGGAAGTTCTCCCACCCGTATCAGCTATAATATACAGCTGCAGCGGCCGTTATGCAAACACTTCATGCGTTGTGTACACCGGAATACCGATTTCATGACGCAGGGTGACTTCCAGACTTACCGCCTTAAGACGCGAGTGCGGCGACAGCAGAAAATTGCATTTTAGAGTTCTGGTTTTAAAACACCTTAAATTGACACAGTAGCACAGTAGAACAGTACTGTACACATTGCAATACATTCATTTCATTGCACACAAAGAAACAGAATCCATGAAATTCAACAAAGCAATCGCAATAAGCGCGGGTGCCTGGGGCGATTGGCCGCGTTCATGCTGCGTGGAGTACAGCAGAGCACACGAAATCGGCGCCGTGATTTGTTTGACTAACGGCCGAGGACAAGGAGGTAGGGGACCTGGCTACACTTGTAACATGCATGTGGGTACCGTGTTTGACTTGTCCTGTACGTACTGTATGTTCTACCTTTAGATATAATTCAACCTGTTTCGTCAGTGAGACTGATTTTTTTTTCCCCTGTGAATCACTTAAATACATGATTGATTGTACATATTGTACAGTAGTGCTTTGTGACTGCTGCCACAGAAGCAAGGTCTTGTGTGACAATTATTCTTGTCCTATCTTTCTTTCATTTATCTGGTCCAGTTCCTTTTCAAACAATCGAAATAACAGACCTACTGTAAAGGACATTATTATTTATGATCATTATTTTTTATTCTAAATGACAGAAATACTTAAATAGGGGGTAAAAAACGGCTCCAGATTACGGTTTAATCCGTTTATAAATAAAATGTACATTTTCCCTGCAATCCAAAACTAAAAACGATAATATTTTGCAAGTTTTGGTCAAAATATAAGCTTGAATTTTGTTTTAGAATCAAACCATTAGGTCAAAGTACATATCTGTATTATTTACCACTGTTTTAAATTTAAACATTATTTACTACTGTTGCAATAGCACCAGATTTGTAATAGGCAAACAAACCCTTTTCAATAATATCTTATTATTTTGTAAATCTAGTGCTGTTTTCCCGACATGATTTAAAGTCAGAGACATCAATAAATAGATTCTTGTTGAATTGAAATGCATATATAATTCCTTTTCTGATATGCAATATAATTTATGCCAACATTTCACATATTGTAGCTTTACATATGTAAACAATGACACTAAGGGGCCTATGCAGAGAGGATCGGCAATAAATATCTCCTAGTATCTAAAATCTCCCAATTTTGGCGTATTTTTTGGTGCATATGCAGAAAGCTCAATGTGGCAATAAAATCTCCATGTGTCGCGATGGCGAGTATTAATCGCCGTTAATCTCGCCATCACGAACGGAGCAAGCTAGAATTGCCGAGAAATAGCATTACTGCTGTATTGTCTTGCGCGCGCGAGTCTCGCGAGACCTGAAATGAAATTGGCGGGCTATTTCAATTGTACCTAACAGTTTTATGTCAGTGTGTATCTGTGATTGGTCATGCACATTGGCAGTACACATAAACACAGTACTGCTGCGGAGTGCAGGGCTTCACATCGCTATCAGCTGCTGGGCTTGGGGGGAGGGAGGGGGGTCAGTACTGCTGCGGAGTGAAGGGCTTCACATCGCGATCAGCTGCTGGGCTTGGGGGGAGGGAGGGGGGTCAGTACCGCTGCCGAGTGCAGGGCTTCACATCGCGATCAGCTGCTGGGTTTGGGGGGAGGGAGGGGGATCAGTACTGCTGCCGAGTGCAGGGCTTCAGATCGCGATCAGCTGCTGGGCTTGGGGGGAGGGGGGTCAGTACCGCTGCCGAGTGCAGGGCTTCAGATCGCGATCAGCTGCTGGGCTTGGGGGGAGGGAGGGGGGTCAGTACTGCTGCGGAGTGCAGGGCTTCACATCGTGATCAGCTGCTGGGCTTGGGGGGAGGGAGGGGGATCAGTACTGCTGCCGAGTGCAGGGCTTCACATCGCGATCAGCTGCTGGGCTTGGGGCGAGGGAGGGGGGTCAGTACTGCTGCGGAGTGCAGGGCTTCACATCGCGATCAGCTGCTGGGTTTGGGGGGAGGGAGGGGGATCAGTACTGCTGCCGAGTGCAGGGCTTCACATCGCGATCAGCTGCTGGGCTTGGGGGGAAGGAGGGGGTCAGTACTGCTGCGGAGTGCAGGGCTTCACATAGCGATCAGCTGCTGGGCCTGGGGGGAGGGGGATCAGTACTGATGCCGAGTGCAGGGCTTCAGATCGCGATCAGCTGCTGGGCCTGGGGGGAGGGGGATCAGTACTGCTTCCGAGTGCAGGGCTTCAGATCGCGATCAGCTGCTGGGCCTGGGGGGAGGGGGATCAGTACTGCTGCCGAGTGCAGGGCTTCACATCGCGATCAGCTGCTGGGCTTGGGGGGAGGGAGGGTGGTCAGTACTGCTGCGGAGTGCAGGGCTTCACATCGCGATCAGTTGCTGGGCTTGGGGGGAGGGAGGGGGGTCAGTAATGCTGCGTGGAAAATGCCGGGTAAATGCAACATTGGACCTTAAGTACAAAACTATGTTGTCGGATATACTCAGACATTCGAGCGGAAAGGGATAAAAT
The DNA here is from genome assembly GCF_040206685.1 of Ascaphus truei. Lineage (NCBI taxonomy): Eukaryota > Metazoa > Chordata > Amphibia > Anura > Ascaphidae > Ascaphus > Ascaphus truei. The sequence continues at coordinate 216,269,166 of NC_134483.1, forward strand.
ATCTAACAAGTGCTTCAGACACGTCAGCTGTTTATTTATTTATTAAACTCACTGCCAGCACTTCTCGCCATGCAAAGGCACGGTTACTGCCGCTTTTTTGTGGCGTGCACATTTGGCGTATAAAGCGCTAAAACGGACTGGCGAACTGGTGAAAAAATCTGAAAGTGCCTAACCTGAATATGACGAAATTTAAAAAATGGCGTTCTGCTGAAAAAAGCCACTTCTCGCCAACGCCTCGGCGGATTTCTGTCTCCTAGAAATTCTCCTGGCGAATTTCACAAAACTCGCCACGATCTCACACCTTTCTGAATACAGGTAACCAAATTTGGCGAATACATGGCGAACACTTTGTATTCGGAGCTCTCTGCATAGGCCCCTATGTTTGAATCAAGGGGACATGATTCAATTCCTGGTGTCAACGCCTTCTGACCTTTATAACCCTGTGCCTCAGGCACCAGAAACATAGATTGTAAACTTATCTGGGCAGGGACTGTCTGTAAACATTCCTATGTGCTGCGTACCATGCACTGTGCTGTAATTGTGAAGCACTTTGAGTCCTATTGGGGAAAAAGCACTATATGAAATAAAGTTGTTATTATTATTTGAGAAAACATTTTAAAATTATATGAAAGATACTTCAATTTTAAACCAATACAATTTTCCATAATAACAGTTTAGAAATAACAGTTAAATAACAACAGGCACTTTGACTAAACAAATTACATGGTATATGTATATATAGTTCAATAAATAATCATAGTGGGGTACTGTATATCAAACACATCAGTGAAAAAACAAAATAGAAACAATAGGACACATTCATAGAGCGTAGGTGAATGCTTTTGGCTTCTTTGATTATAAATGTACATTTTTTTACTTTTTTTGTTATGCATTAAATTGATATTATTAAAAATGTAGCCACATGAAAGGCCATCTAGGATTATAAAATACACATTTTAATAACCAATTAAATGTCGGCTAAAAGCTGTTTTTGAAGTCTGCAAGGAAAACCTAAATCAGGGCCATTTTTTGCATCACAGAAAATAAAGATTATTATGTATATGATACAATATCTGAAAAAACATATTTTTTATTCTATATTGGATATTAATGAGTTTAAGGAAGAAATATATTTAGGGGGACCAGATTTGTGTTGCATGGTTAAAATCAATAAAATAATAAGGTGGAAAGCTTCTGTCCTCTTTCAGCCTGATCATGCATTCAAATGCTTATTATAATTATTATGCTGCACATCAAAATAAATTATAAGAAATATAATAGGGTTGTTATGAGTAATATGTTCAATCATGAACATAAAGTGATTGCTCCTGTAATCTCTTGAGAAACCAGTGCTTACAAAAATTTCGCGTATATATTACTCTAATCTGATGATGGACCATTGAATGTATGATCATTATACATGCTTAAATTAAGGTACATTTAACGAATTTAAGATGCCTCAAGTGAATTTAATCAGATGGAATCAAAGACAAATAAAGACCTAGCAAATTGCCAGTATTTAATATCAGGTATAAATTAATGTTATACATTTAAATAAAGCACCAAGGAAGCTTTTTAACAAGTAACAGGAAGATTTATTTGTACTATTTTGAAGCAACAATCAATGGTACTGTACTTGATTTCAGAGGGGGAAAAAAATACTGTTGATAAAATCTTAACATTTAAAAAAAAAAAACTTCACACCTATATTTTTAGTAAAGCAACATGCAAGATATCTGCTTGTATAAAATTGACAAATACCATCATATACAAGTGACATTGCTTTTTCTCAATCAAGTAGTGGTTTTGTTGTCTGTGCAAATAAACACATTGTATGATTTATAAAGATACATAATAAAAAAGTTGATAAAGAATGCAGAGTATTTTAAGAGGTTCTTTCTTCCTGTGTTTTTGACGAATATGTTTGTGGAAAATGAACTTTTTTAAAAGTAGTGTTTGCTGGAAGTGTATATCTCTGGTGAGAAGAAATGTATATAACTACTTTAAAAACATTTCTTACGTGTATGTACTGTACAGTACGTTGTACTGTATGATATCCCAGGTTCAGGATCAAAAGGAGGAGAGGGGAGGAAAGTGCGGGAGGGAGAGAGAGCCAGAGAGAGAAAACTTGCATGCAACCAATAAGTAAGGAAAAATATCTGAAATAAGCGGGGATGAAAATAAACAAACTAATCAGCCAAACGGAAGGAGTAAGGGCTGTTATACACTGTGTGCAGCCGTGCGCGCGCGCGTGCCTGTGCAAAGCCCATGTTTTGTGTGTATCCTGTGCACGAGTGTATGACTGTATGTGTGTGTGTATGTATTTGTATGTGTGTGTATATGCGTATGTATGTGTGTGTATGTGTGTGTATATGTGTGTATATGTGTATGTGTGTGTGTGTGAATGTATGTGTGTGTGTTTAAATAAGTTTTCAAATAAATAAATAAATCCTTTAATAATTTTTTAAATAACATTGTACACACACACACACACACACAGGTACACACACGCACGCACACGCACACGCACACACACACACACACTCACACACACACATATATGCTTACATTTTCAGCGGTGGTAGCGCGCAAATTCTTTCTTTTACTCATCTTACCCCCTGTCAGCCGGTTCCACTCTCCCTGCCGTGCACGCGCGCGGCACCTTTATAGAATGGCTGACTAAGCTCAGCCAACTAAAACTGCCGCGCGCACACGGTGTAGCACGCGCCCGCACTATAGAACAAGCCTAATATACCAAATGGTATGTAACTGTGTTGTAAACAATACATTGGCAAAACTTGACGACAATTGCGGATTAGGGTACAGGAGCATGTTGGCTCTGTAAGAAATAAATTGGCGATGCCTCTGGCACGGCACATATATGACAAACATGCTGGTGATGTGAAAATGATGAGTTTCAAAGGTATTGATCACCTTAGAAATGGCCGAGGGAAAGGGGACTGAGATAAAGTTCTCTTACAAAGAGAGGCAAAATGGATTTACCAACCACAATCCCAGTCCCCAAAAGGCCTTCATAAAGGTTTTCTGTTTTTCTGTTTCCTTTAAATTTAAATTAACTCAATTATTTTATTTTCGATACTGAGTTAAATCCCTGAGCTATCACATAGTATTCAGCATACTTTTCTGTCTGCAATCCATGAATGTGTTAACTACAGCTGCAGCGGCCGTTATTCGAAAATGTGCCTGGGTACATCCCGCGTGATCCCACGTGGTGGACCCGAGATGGTTAGTTGCAGACTACGAGATGCATCAGTGTAACACAGTAGTGGTCCCTGCTGTGTGAGTCCTACCGTAGTCTGCCTTTCTGTAATAGACGCGCAGTACGAGAGGCTGAATCAGTCACTCTAACTGTGCGCCTCTCACAGGTGATCGCGGGGGTTTTATTAACATTCTAACATTATAGTAATGCACCAGGGTGGTTCCGGAGCTGAACCGCATTGATTTCAGGTCTGAGGACCCCCTACTTCCTGAGATACAGGCCCTGTTATGGGGTGCCAGTATACCCGCCAGGTTAAAATCTGTTGGGTCACATGACCGTTGGATGTAAACAAAGCAGAGGGATACCGGCACCCCATAATGGGGCCTGTATCTCAGGAAATAGGGGGTCCCCAAGGCTGAAATCAACTTTGTTCAGCTCAGGGGACCCCTGCTCCTGCACACTAGTATCAAACACCCCCCTCCAAATAAAAAATCAATACCTTAGGGGGTCTCCTGATCTGAACAAAGTTGATTTCAGCCTCGGGACCCCCTACTTCCTGAGTTACAGGCCAAGGTTACAGGTATGGGGTGCCGGTATCCCCATATTAAAATCCATGTGGGATGTAAACAAAGCAGAGGGATACCGGCACCCCATACCAGGGCCTGTATCTTGGGAAGTAGGGGGTCCCGAGGCTGAAATCAAATTTGTTCAACTCAGGAGACCCCCTGCTCACACACACAATAAATAAAAATATAAGCAGCTTCATTACATTAGCGGCCATACAATGCCCGCTATAGCAATGAAGGGGTTAAGGCACAGTACTGTAGCAGATTACATTACAATATGTCCTGTAGTACACACCCACTAATACACAACTCACCCTGTGCCCCCCCATAAAACCATGATTTATTATTTTACACACAGGATTAATACCCCAAGCTGACGGGGGTCCTGAGTTGCGGGGTCCCCACAGCTGTGGGGTGTCCCATTCTTCCCCGCAGTTGTCCCCCATGGGTCCGCAGGAGGTACTCGTGGATGTCTGGGGGTCCTCGGATGGATCCCACAGGGGTCTGGGGCTCTCTGGTCCATGGGGCGGCTGTTTCTTCCCTGCAGGTGTCCCCTGTGGGTCCACATGTGGTACCCATGGACGTCCGAGGGTTCTTGGGTGGTCTCCATAGGTCCCCTGCAGAACTAAGGTACCAACCCTGTATGTAAAAAAGTAAAACATGTCCTTCATTTAAATAAATACACCCCCCTCCTCCCCCACCACAAAACACATACAGTACAGTAAAAGACACAAAACAGAGCGCACAACGCTCATAGTGTATTAAAAATTATATTGATAAAATAAGTGAAACAGGTAAGTATTAAGCGTACATTCAAAAATTGAATTATAACAGCATGTCAAGGGTTGTTACCCGAGCGCCAACCAGGTATCTCCAGCAAGATGTCATCTGGAATCATCACAGGTAAGTGCCTCCTGGTCTTAGAAGATGTCTCTGGTGCCTTTAAGCAGTGTCAATTATTCACATGAGTTCCGTTTGCGGGAGTGTTTGCTGGCAATAGTACACTGTGTGTCTACAGCCGCCCGTCTTTCCGTCTCACTGCCCATGACGTCACTCTCCCGCGACGGTGTTTATCATGCGTCACAATCTCCTTACAGGACGGCGGTTCAGAAACTAGAAAATAGATATAAACTATTTCAACGCGTTTTGAAATCGCAAAGGTTTCTTCATCAGGTATAATAAGCATTGAAACTCGCAATGTTGAAATACACCACGCTCACCCCTGATTGGTCCGTGGCTCGAGTCCTCCAACCAATAAGAGACGAGCGGGGAGGGATCAACAACTAATCGCCGTCACACAGGAACATTCTATCAGGTACACTACATGGTCCAAATTACAATTAATGAAATCCGTAATATCAAACACCTCCCAAGTGGAGTTTGACATGAATGATTTTTTATCTGGGTAAACATCTTCACCCAGATAAAAAATCATTCAAGTCAAACTCCACTGGGGAGGTATTTGATATTACGGATTTCATTTACTGTAATTCGGACCATGTAGTGTACCTGACAGAATGTCCCTGCGGCTCACAATATGTGGGCCGCACTAAACGTAGTCTCAAAGTGCGTATTCAAGAGCATATACGCAATATAAAAAATGGTTTTGTTAAACACAGCCTCTCCAAGCATAATGCACTGCATCATAATAAGGATCCTACCTCACTCCTATTTAAGGGTATTAGATATGTCCCAAGAAATAGAAGGGGTTGTGATAGGGTCAAAGAATTGTCCATGCAGGAGAACTTCTGGATACATAGGCTCAACACCTTGTATCCGGGCGGTCTCAATGAGGATATTGACATTTGGTCTCTGTATTAATTGGAGCGGTGATGTACCAAATTCTTTTAACCTTCATGATTCTAATACTAATAATTAGCTACCCATGTTTATACCTATGGCATATCATTCATCCATTTGGATGTGATTTCTCTAGATCTTGTGGGTCGTGGGGCAGGGTGGGTTAACCGCAAAGGGGATTAAGGTGTTAGGTGACATTAGATTAAATTTATTATGTATGTATGCTTTCTGGCAAAGAAGACAGGGATCTTGCTGGCAAGGACATCCTTCATATTCTGTGGTTAGAAGAACTGTATTTATTTACTTTACTTATGCTTGCTAATGTTGTTTTTAACAACGGGTAAATAATCTATTATCCATATCTGGATAATAGTTCTTTTACCCATTACTGTACTGTATGTGTTTGGTGAGGGGGGGGGGGTATTGATTGAAATGTAGCCCATGTTTATTTGTTGACATACAGGGTTGGTACCTTAGGTCTGCGGGGACCTATGGAGACCACCCGAGGATCCTTGGACACCCACGGGTACCAGATGCAGACCCACGGGGAAAACCTGCGGGGAAGAATTGGGGGCCCACAGCTGTGAGGGCTTCGCAGACCCGCAGGGACAACCGAGAGCCCCTGACCCCCATGGGAACCAACCAATGGCCCCCTGACGCCCATGGGTACCACCTGCGGAACCATGGGGGATACCTGCAGGGAAGAACCAGGGGGCCCCACAGCAGTGGGAGCCCCACAGACCCACAGGGACCACCTGAGGGCCTCAGACATCTTTGGTGATGACCCGGTGACCCCCAGATACTTGAAACAGTATTGCACCTTGTCCGTTGGTGATGTGCTCCATGATGTTGTCATAGGTGTAAAGTTGTTCTGCAATTAACATAGGTTTTCTTGTTGCAACATATTCTTTGAGCAGTGAAATATTGTATTGTTTCTCTCGCATAAGGTCTGTATTGAGTACATCATGATGATGGCGTTGTGGAGCTTGCAGACCTAATTGAAGGAGTGTTTTGTTATTTATAGAGAGACATGTATCTTCTAACAATATGAGTACCTCGTTGAAAATGTCAGGTGAAAACTGAACATTGACTGATGGATTGTCTCTCTGTGCTTTGGCAAGTATATCTTCACTCATGCTTTCTCGATATGTGTCCCATAGAGTGTTGGGGTTTGATGGGTTGCAGGTGGTAAGGATAATGGCAAAAAGGTTGCGAATTTTTACTGGTAATGAGTGTAATGCAGCTTCGGCTAATGTAGTATTCCAGTGTTGATCATCCTCTAGTAATCCAAGTTTTTGGCAAGCTTCTCGATAAGTCTCACACAGTTGACCGTTGACATTTTTAAGAGCGTCAAATGAAGTTGGCCCTGGAACGGTATGAAGTAGCATTCGTAGAAAGAAGCATTCAGCGTTGTTTGGGTGAACTGTGTACACACGGCCTAAGGCTTCACTTGCAAGGGCATCAGTTCCGGGAACAGCTATACCCTGCTTTCTTTTCTTGAACAGTTTTGTGGATGTATTCCAAGTATAATATCGTGGAGTTTCCGGATAAAGCAATGTCCTTGCAAAAGAGTCGTGTTGACATAATTGAAAGAAGGCAGTTTAAGTTGTGTTTGGTGGTTGAGCAGCAACTGCCTCTGCATTGTGAGGTGTGAAGTATACTCTCTGTCCGTTTTCTAAATGAACAGTGAGGTGAACAACGGTTGGATGTCGTTCGTGAATGGGAATAGCTAAAATCCTCCAAACGGCTTCATTACTACTTATATATCTTCCTAGCTGGTAGAGTGTAACTTCGTCCCTGATGTGTTCATTTGTTATTCCAAAAATGGCCATGTCGCTTCCTTTGTTTACATACTTGCAAATGTATTTAATAGATTTAACGGTATTGCAGTATTCAACATTAATGTGTGCGTTATACATTTTAGTTAGAAGTGGACAATATGGAACAACCCATTTGTTGTCAACTTGGATGTTTTTGTTGCCTCGAATAGTCATTGTTGCTGTGTATCCACCGTCTGTGGGAGCGCGTCGTCGATATTGAGGATATCCATCATCTCCACTTTGTGTGTCTGCAATGAATGGTTTAGGAAAATTTTTTGTGCATTTACCGTCTTTCATACATGGTGCATGAATATTAATGTTTCCACATGGGCCATGAATCATATTTTTTGTGACTATTGCAAATAGTATTGGGTCTTCTTCTGGATGTGGCAACTCTGCTGAGATAACTTTATCGATGTATATGGCATGTATCTTTACTTTGAGCCATATAAGAATATGAGCATGTGGAAGACCTCTTTTCTGCCACTTAATTGAATACATCCAGCATCGTGTTTGTCCAAAGATATAAGTCTTAGTGATGATGTGAATTAATGTGATTAGTTTTTGTCTAAATACTCTGGCAATTAAGTCGTGTCGATCACTGTGTGCCTGTCCATGCGCAAGTTCTATTTTTATTTCTGGCCAAGCTGGATTACATGTAAAGGTAATAAAAAAATCTGGTCATCCATATGCTCGAACATATGCCATAGCGTCTTGAGCATATTCGTGCATGTGTCGAGGACTTCCTGTGAATGTTGCTGGTAGAATTAAAATTTTGCCTATGTTGTCAACGTGACCATCGTTGCCAACAGCATCCTTTAGATGTATGTATTGATCAACGCGAAGTTGTTTTTGATGTAAACGTATGTATAGAAGACGCTCACTTTCTATTTTAGCATACATGTCAACAATAAACTGATGAAATAGTTGGCGACAATGTAAAATGTGGTTTTGCGATGCATCTCGTATCATTAATCTGTATGCGTAGAAGTCCATAGCGGAGACAGTTTTTTTAGTGTTTGTTTGGGAAGCTGGGTCTACTTGCATGATGTTGAAGTGATAACCATCGTCACCGTTCCAAAGTATGAGAGGGTATTGAAGAGCATCATATGAGCGATGTGTTTCACAAATGCGTGTGAGTGAATGAGCGCGTCGCTGAAGAATTATGTCCAGTGTATTAAATTGTTCCCCTGCTATAACAATAGCGACTTCGTTGATTTGTGGAGCATTAAAGCGACGTTCATGTTGTCCCACTGGTGTTTTGTCCGCTCTGATAATGACTTTATAGTCATCAGTTGGCATGAGTTCAAGTGATGTTTTGAATGTGTTAATGAGATGGTTGTGTTCATGTAACATCCTTTGTAAGGAGATGACAATATCACGTCTTGTATTGGGTATCCAATGGCATCTTTGATCAGCTTCTTGTTGTTCATCACCTATGAAGTAAATTTGCAAGAATTGTGGATCTTGTTCTGGTAATGGGAGCAGAGAGCCGGCCCTGTGGTAAACTTGACCTTGTACTTTGAAAGTACTTTTAAATCCTATTTGTTCCACTATAGATGTAGCACCAAAGGATGTCATTTGGAAACAGGAGTTGTATTTGCGTATGTTTTGTAGAAAATGTTTAGATTCTGAAGTTGTCCCTGACATGTACGAAATAAGTGGTTCTGCTGGTGAGTGTAGAGGTGGTAACTGAACTTTGCCATTGCTGCAGCACATTCCAGCTGATTCCTTGTGGAATTTCTTTGCTTGACAGTAGCGGCATATAGTGTCCATGTGTCCAATGTTGACGTTTGGATGTTGGTGGTATAGTATGTGTGGATTATATAGGAAAGCAGCGCGTTGCAAAGTGTAATGTGTTGAATGCGTTAATGTAGTATGTGTGTTGTTGTTGTTCTTGTACTGTCTCTGTTGTTGTGTTTAGTTGCGCTCTTGATGTGCGCCGTATTGTTCTGTCTTTAGCAAGGCGTGTTTCATGTTGTTGTTGAGTCTCTGTGGCTCTTGATGTTGTAGCTCGTAGTCTATTTGTAGCCAGCCGTATTTTGTGTTGTTCTGGTGTCTCTGCAGCGCGTGATATTGTACGACGTTGTTGTTCTTTTGCAAGGCGTGCCTCATGCTGTTCTGTAGTCTCTGCAGCGCGTGATATTGTACAACGTTGTTGTTCTTTAGCAAGGCGTGCCGCATGCTGTTCTGTAGTCTCTGCAGTGCGTGATATTGTACGACGTTTTTGGTCTTTTGCAATGCGTGCCGCATGCTGTTCTGTAGTCTCTGCAGCGCGTGATATTGTACGACGTTGTTGGTTTTTTTCAAGGCGTGCCGCATGCTGTTCTGTAGTCTCTGCAGCGCGTGATCTTTTAGCCCTTTGTTGCTCTTTTGCAAGGTATGCCGCATGCTGTTGTGTAGTGTCTACAGTTGGTGGTGTTGTAGTACGTTGTTAGTGTTTAGCAAGGTGTGACTCATGGTGTTCTTGAGTTTGATGGGATGTTGATGTACTGGGTGTGTCTCTGTGTTTTTGTTGTTGGTGTTGTCGTTGTGTTGCTCTTCTGATTCTGGCTCTGTCTCTTTGTTGTGCAAGGCGTGTTTGGCGCTCTAGTGTTTGATTAGCAGGTGATGTTGTGTGTGTGTGTGTGTTGATGATTTGGTGTGTTATTATGCTGTGTGTTTATTTGTCCTTTTGATGTAGCTGGTGTGTGTGTATTATATGGAAGTAGTGTGTGATGTTGCTGTGTGGTATCTGTTAGTGTTGATATTGTGGTTGTGAGTATTTGTATTTCAGCGATTGTGTGTTTTGGTGTGAGTTTTTTGTTTTGATTTTGTGTGTGCATTTCAAAGTGTGTGAAATGTGTGTGTGCATTGTGTGTTGTATTAGATATGATTGGTGTGTGTGTGTGTGTGTGAGGTTCATTGTCAGGGTGTGTATGTTTAGCTTTGCGAAGGTGTTTTTTTGGTGGCATGTTTTGTGTTGGAAGAGGTGTTGTTTATGTTGTTGTTTTGAAGTGCGGTATTGTAGGTGGTGTAGAGGTGTTGTGTGTGTGTAAGGAGGGGGGGTGGAGGGGATGAGGAGGGGGGGGTGGAGGGGATGAGGAGGAGGGGGTGGAGGGGATGAGGAGGGGGGGTGGAGGGGATGAGGAGTGGGTGAGTGGAGGGGATGAGGAGGGGGGGGTGGAGGGGATGAGGGGGGGGCTGGAGGGGATGAGGAGGGGGGGTGGAGGGGATGAGGAGGGGGGGTGGAGGGGATGAGGAGGGGGGTGGAGGGGATGAGGAGGGAGGGGTGGAGGGGATGAGGAGGGGGGGTGGAGGGGATGAGGAGGGGGGGTGGAGGGGATGAGGGGGGGAGGAGGGGGGGCGGAGGGGATGAGGATGGAGGGTTAATGCTGTCTCAGTATGTCTCTGGATGAGCAGCATGCGGTGGAGGTGAGGAGCGGGGGGGGGGGGTTAATGGCGGCTCAGTATGAGCACCATGCGGTCGCCGTTGTGGAGGTGAGGAGCGGGGTGAGGGGGGGTTAATGCTGTCTCAGTATGTCTCCGGATGAGCAGCATGCGGTGGAGGTGAGGAGCGGGGGGGGGAGTTAATGGCGGCTCAGTATGAGCACCATGCGGTGGAGGTGAGGAGCGGGGTGGGGTTAATGGCGTCTCAGTATGAGCACCATGCGGTGGAGGTGAGGAGCGAGGGGGGGGGTTAATGGCGTCTCAGTATGAGCACCATGCGGTGGAGGTGAGGAGTGGGGGGGGGTTAATGGCGTCTCAGTATGAGCACCATGCGGTCGCCGTTGTGGAGGTGAGGAGCGGGGTGAGGGGGGGTTAATGCTGTCTCAGTATGTCTCCGGATGAGCACCATGCGGTGGAGGTGAGGAGCGGGGGGGGGGGGGGTTAATGGCGGCTCTGTATGAGCACCATGCGGTGGAGGTGAGGAGCAGGGGGGGGGTTAATGGCGTCTCAGTATGAGCACCATGCGGTCGCCATTGTGGAGGTGAGGAGCGGGGGGGGGTTAATGGCGGCTCAGTATGAGCACCATGCGGTGGAGGTGAGGAGCGGGGGGGGTTTAATGGCGTCTCAGTATGAGCACCATGTGGTCGCCGTTGTGGAGGTGAGGAGAGGGGGGGGGTTAATGGCGTCTGAGTATGAGCACCATGCGGTTGAGGTGAGGAGCGGGGGGGGTTAATGGCGTCTGAGTATGAGCACCATGCGGTGGAGGTGAGGAGCGGGGGGGGGGGTTAATGGCATCTGAGTATGAGCACCATGCGGTGGAGGTGAGGAGCGGGGGGGGGGGTTAATGGCGTCTGAGTATGAGCACCATGCGGTGGAGGTGAGGAGCGGGGGGGGGTTAATGCTATCTCAGTATGATCACAATGCGGTCACCGTTGTGGAGGTGAGGAGCGGGGTGAGGGGGGTTAATGCTGTCTCAGTATGTCTCCGGATGAGCACCATGCGGTGGAGGTGAGGAGCGGGGGGGGGGGGGGGTTAATGGCGTCTCAATATGAGCACCATGCGGTGGAGGTGAGGAGCGGGGTGAGGGGGGGTTAATGCTGTCTCAGTATGTCTCCGGATCAGCACCATGCGGTGGAGGTGAGGAGCGGGGGGGGGGGTTAATGGCGTCTCAATATGAGCACAATGCGGTCGCCGTTGTGGAGGTGAGGAGCGTGAGGGGGGGTTAATGCTGTCTCAGTTTGTCTCCGGATGAGCACCATGCGGTGGAGGTGAGGAGCGGGGGGGGGTTAATGGCGGAGGGGGGGTTAATGCTGTGTCAGTATGTCTCCGGATAAGCAGCATGCGGTGGAGGTGAGGAGCGGGGGGGGGGGGTTAATGGCGTCTCCGGATGAGCAGCATGCGGTGGAGGTGAGGAGCGGGGGGGGGGGTTAATGGCGTCTCAGCACCATGTGGTCGCGGTGAGGAACGGGATGGGGGGTGTTTAATGGTGGTAGGCCTGGAGCAGAGTGCGATGTGGGGTGGGGGCGTGGGGGTGGTGTTTTGAAGAGGCGGTGTGTGGATGTGATCGTTCGGTGTATGTTTGCAGTGGTGAAATAAATATTTATACAGGTAAGAGTCTGTACCTGATTGGTAGCAGGTGTGCAGGGTTTTGTCTGTTGAGAGTTGTGAAGCGTGGTCCCAAAAAAGTTTCCAATGTCTCAGAGGTGCAAATGTCTCAGAGCAGTGAGGGTTAGGTGCTGCGATTCCAAAAGCTCAGTGAGGGGTGGGAGAGTGTGTCAGTGGTGTAGCTCAGTGAGGGGTGTCACAGTGTGGCAGTGTTGTTGGCCGCAGACCAATGACAGGTGTGCGGGGGCGGGCATGGTGCGGGGTGCTGGCCGCAGACCAATGACAGGTGTGCGGGGGCGGGCATGGTGCGGGGTGCTGGCCGCAGACCAATGACAGGTGTGCGTGGGCGGGCTGCGGGGGGGCGGGCATGGTGCGGGGGGGCGGGCATGGCCAACCAATGACAGGTGTGCGGGGGCGGGCATGCCAGGCGGAGTGACAGGCCAAAGGTGCAATGCCATTGTCCCTATGGACACCGGACATCCAGGCAGGCAAACATACAGTGCTTTCAATAATATATTATAAGATACAGACTGCATCACTACTGCTGTGATGCTGCTTTTACCATTTATATTTGCTATGACTTCACTTCTTCTCAAATTATGCACTTCTTTTTACCAGCCCCAGTATGTCTCTAACTCTATTCATATCATATATCTCCATCTCTCCCTCCTTCACCACTTCTCTGTTCACATGAACTCCTTTCTTACCTGTGTCCTCTGACAACACAAAGCTATATCCCCTGCACTAAAAAACACCCTTACAAATCATCCTCACACATCCTCTTTCTATCCATTCTTCTCCTCCTTGCTTCTGGGGATATCTCTCCCAATCCTGGTCCCTGCCTTATTTCTACATGCGCTCGTCCTCGCCTGCCAATTGCAACTTCTACTCCTTCTGGTGGCAACCCTTCCAACCTCATACCCTTCCCCTGTCACCCTCCCTCCCCTCTCCCTTTCTCCTGTGCCCTTTGGAATGCTCGCTCCCTTTCTAACAAGTTCCTCTCTGTACATGACTTTTTTCTCTCTCACTCTCTGCTCCTATTTGCTATAACTGAGACCTGGCTCACTCAGTCTGACACTGCTCTGGAAGCTGCCCTCTCCTATGGTGGCCTTTCCTTCTCCCACACTCCGCGCACTGATGGCAGGGGTGGAGGCGTGGGGCTCCTGCTCTCCTCTCTCTGCTGTTACCGAACCCTTCCTATTCCTCCATCCCTTGCTTTTCCCTCCTTTGAGGCTCACACTGTCCAGATTTTCTCTCCTCTCCCTGTCCATGTGGCAGTCATCTATCGCCCACCTACCTCTACTCATCCCCCTTCTTCCTTTCTCTCTCACTTTGAATCCTGGCTCTCTTTCTTTCTCTCCTAAGACTCCCTTGTTCTTCTCCTTGGGGACTTCAATTGCCACATTGATGACCCCTCTCTCCCTTGGGCTTCCGGCTTTCTTTCTCTAACCTCTTCTTTTGGCCTTCAACAGTAGACTGCAGCCATCACCCACAAGGATGGCCACTACTTAGACCTGGTTTTCACTAAAAACTTCTCTCTCTCCGATTTCTCATTTCCCCTTTTCCTCTCTCTGACCATCATTTCATTTCATTCTCTCTATCTCGCTTCTCCCCTTCTCCACCTCCATCTACGCCCCGGTTCTGCAGAAACCTGCGCTCTATTCACTTACCTGACTTTGAGTCCACTTTACGCTCCTCCCTCTCCTCTCAGCTCTGCTACAGACCCTGACAACCTGGTCAGGAACTACAACTCTGTCTTGTCCTCGTCTCTTGATCTACATGCCTGCTTTCTCTCTGCCGCCCTCGCCCTTCTAACCCTAGACCCTGGCTAAATTACCACACGTGCATTCTGCGTTCCTCCACTCGTTCCTCTGATCGCCTCTGGAGGAAGTTTCACACTCTCGCAGACTTCCTTCACTACAAATTTATGCTATCCTGTTTCAACTCTGCCCTCTCGCAAGCTAAACAAGCCTACATTTCTGCACTAATCAACATGCGCAAGTCTAACCCACGCCGACTGTTCTCTGTCTTTGATACTCTACTCAAACCACCCTCAGCTGCCTCTCCTTCCTCCATCTCCACTCAGGACTTTGCTGACTATTTTAAGGAAAAGGTGGAATCCATATGTCAGAACATCCCCTCTATTTCTTCCTCCCATCCTACACCTCTTCCCAACTCTCCTCCTGCCTTCCTTGACTCTTTTTCCACTGTCTCAGAGGAAGATGTGTCGCTGTTGATCGCCTTTTCTCCCTCTACCACTTGCCTCTTGACCCCATTCCCTCCCATCTCCTAAAACCTCTTGCTCCTACTATAATCCCAATGCTCACACACATTTTAAACTCCTCCCTCTGCTCTGGAACCTTTCCATCCTCCTTCAAACATGCAACCGTTATACCATTACTCAAAAACAGCAAGCTTGACCCTACCTGTCTTTCTAACTATCGACTGGTCTCCCTCCTGCCTTTTGCCTCCAAACTCCTTGAACGTCTTGTATTCTCTCGCTTGCTCCATTTTCTCAACAACTATTCTCTCCTAGTCCCTCTACAATCTGACTTCCGTACTGCTCACTCCACGGAAACACCCCTCACTAAAATAACTGATGACCTCCATGCTGCCAAAGACAGAGGTCATTACCCTCTGCTCATATTACTCGACCTCTCTGCAGCATGACACCGTGGACCACCCTCTTCTCCTTCATATTCTCCATACTCTTGGTATTCGGAACAAAGCTCTATCCTGGATCTCATCCTACCTCTCCCATCGTACTTTCAGTGTCTCTTCTGCTAACACCTCCTCTATTGATCTCTGTGGGGGTACCCCAGGGCTCTGTCCTGGGACATCTTCTCTTTTCTCTGTACACATTCTCTCTAGGTGACCTAATAACATATTTTGGGTTTAAATATCACCTCTATACTGACGACACACAAATATACTTTTCAACACCCAACCTTACACCTGCTGTACAAACCAAAGTTTCTGAATGTCTCTCTGCTATATCATCCTGGATGGCCCTCTGCCGCCTTAAACTCAACATGGCTAAAACAGAGCTCCTCCTACTTCCTCCCAAACCTGGCCCTACTACCTCCTTCCACATTACTATTGGAACTACGATCATTCACCCAGTAGCCCAAGCACGCTGCCTAGGGGTCACACTCGACTCCTCTCACATTCGCCCCTCACATTCAAAACATTTCTAAAAAGTGTCGCTTTTTCCTCCGCAATATCACAAAGATACGCCCTTTCCTCTGTTGCTCGACTGCTAAAACTCTGACTCAGGCCCTCATTCTCTCCCGTCTTGATTACTGTAACCTCCTGCTGTCCAGCCTTCCTGAATCTCACCTGTCTCCCCTAGAATCTATCCTAAATGCTGCTGCCAGAATCACTCTACTCTTTCCTAGATCTGTCTCAGCATCTCCCCTCATGAAATCCCTCTCCTGGCTTCCGATCAAATCCCGCATCTCACACTCCATTCTTCTACTCACATTTAAAGCTTTACACTCTTCTGCCCCTCCTTACATCTCAGCCCTAATTTCTCGCTATGCACCATCCCGACTCTTGCGTTCTGCTCAAGGATGTCTTCTTTCTACCCCCTTTGTATCTAAAGCCCTCTCCCGCCTTAAACCTTTTTCACTGACTGCCCCACACCTCTGGAATGCCCTTCCCCTCAGTACCCGACTAGCACCCTCTCTATCCACCTTTAAGACCCACCTTAAGACACACTTGCTTAAAGAAGCAAATGAATAGCACTGTAGATATTCTGAACACATGAGAAATAAAGCTTGGCCCCCTGCAGATGCACTTACCAGAACTCCCTCCTACTGTCTCTGTTAATTCTCCCTACCTACCAATTAGACTGAAAGCTCCTCTTTGAATTCTATGGTTTTAAATATCAGGACATAATAACAATCATCTGTTCCTTAGCAGATCTTAAAATTAGGTAAATACAACCTCAGATGAACAACAACACATGACATATTACACCGTGTCATGATTTATTTAACAAAAATAAAGCCAAAATAAAACCCTCCTGCCACCCCCACAGGAGGACTAACGACCCTCCCCTGGGCAACTATCCCCATCTCCCACCCCTCCTATTCCCAACAAAACACCCTTCCACACATTATTGCGCAATTGCCCAATTGGCCAAATGTGGCTAATTGCCCAGAGAAAAGTATAGTATTACAAAAATACAAGTCACAAAATATACAGTACAATAAATAACAACCTTATGAAACTTTAGCCTTTAAATCGATTGATTGTCACTGTAGCTACCTAATCTCTCAACTGTGGCCTTGATAGCCACATTGGCAATCAATGTATAACCTAAATAAATAAAGCGATTACTTACACTTACCGGGATGAATGCTGTCGTCCTCATCCTCAGGGGCACCAGCACACATTTCCAATAAAGTGCTGGTGCCCAATCATAACAAA
This sequence comes from Ascaphus truei, assembly GCF_040206685.1. Classification (NCBI taxonomy): domain Eukaryota; kingdom Metazoa; phylum Chordata; class Amphibia; order Anura; family Ascaphidae; genus Ascaphus; species Ascaphus truei. The sequence goes on from NC_134483.1 coordinate 216,286,040, forward strand.
AAAATCCTAACCCAATGGCCAATACAAATTAAAATCCATAAAATTTTAAAAACAAACCCTGCCCAATTGACACAAAAATAAACAAAGAAAAATCAAGCTGGAACAATAAATCCAATCCGGATGCATCCAGACTGTCTATCGGTGAATCCTCAACTTGCTTTAAAGATTTTTTTTCTTCTTTCTTCTTCAACATATTGACTCGTCGTCTTCTTCTTTAACTGGAAGAAGATAATGAGTCAACATCTGGAAGAGGAAAGAAGAAAAGAGAAGATAAGCAAAATACATCTTTAAAGCAAACCAAGAAGAACTACTCACTGGAGACTGCTCTTCAATCAACGGAGGATCAATTGCTTTGTATTACAGTAAATAGAGGATCAGGCAGGAAGAATTAAGATTGGATTTATTTTTCCGGCTAGATTATTTTTTGTTAATTTTTGTGCCATTGTGCAGGGATTAATTTGTCATGGTTATTTGGATTTACCAAACGAGGACTGTGTAGAAAGGAGCACAACCCCAACAGGACAGGAACAAAAAGATCATGACCGGGTAACTCCCATAAAAGTAGTATTTATTTGGATTTAGAATTTTTATTGGCAATCGGATAATAATTTTTTTGATTTTTTTATGGTTGGGCATCAGTGCTTTATTTGAGTTATTTGCTGGTGACCCTGAGGATGAAGACTCAGATGGCCTTCATCGGGTAAGTAATGCCTTTATTTATATTTTTAAAGTGTACATTGATTGCCAATGTGGCAATCTAGGCCACCATTGACGGTTTAAGTAACCACAGTGACAAACAGTGGATTAAATGGCTAGAGTTGGTTATAATTTATTGTACATTTTGTGGCCAGTATTTGTTGTATGCTTTTCTATCGGTAATATCCCTTGTGACAGAGTTACTATCTCTGTATGCTGGAGTAGTGTTGTATGGGTGCTTTCCAGCATGTAGGCAGTTACATTCCTCCTGGACAGGCTAGCTGCAGATGCAACCAATTAAGACAAAACTCCAGTTGGCACTCACACCCAGGCAGAGGATTGCCATGAGGGCCAACAAACTGCTGGATGGAATGGATTAGGAGACCCTGTGATGGATATCCCAGCAACTAACAGATAAGAACTTTTAGTCTCTAAACAGGATGGTATGTTTGGGGCTTATAACTGGATTAGTTGGCCAGCCAAGTAAATAGGGCCTGAGGGATTTAGTAAGTCTCTCAAGGGGAGTAGGGTAATCAACCCCTGAAGAAGTGATGCACAGGTGCATGAAACGCATAGGGTAAGAGTTCAGGATCTATTCAGACGGGACTGACGTGTGCAGAGTGGCAGGCGTGCATTGTATTGGCAAACAGGAAGAGGCTGCTCTCCCCGAGGTCCACCTTCAGCATCGGAGGATCCGTTCCAGGAGTGCGGGACAGCATTGGAGTGCACTCACAGACACTCCATCGCTATCGGAGGACAAGCTGATACCTCATTGCGTTTGAGCGCACATTTACAGTGTACTTGCAGTATCTTGTGTGTAGGTTTCTGGTTTTAAACCACCGGACCAGCTGCATCACTGTGTTCCTATTTTAGCAATTTTATTGTTTTTATATGTTGGACTAAATAGCTCTTTTTATTTTCAGCCTTGCTATTATTTGTTGTTTGTTGTGTGTGTGTCCTACTGGAGGTGTATATGATTTGTGTGTCATCATCATCATATATTAGCAGTATACACTATGATAGTTTGTTGTGTTTGATTCCACATATCACAGGACGCACGGCCATGGATGTCAAGTCTTCTGGAAGTACAGGACTAGCAGAGTCATTGGGATTCTTCCTCCATTTGGAATTTCTAAGAGACAATTGCATGGATTTATAAGGTGCCGGTTCGTATTGTTTATCTGTGTTTTTTACTGACCTTGTTCGGTTAGAGTTGTTGCCAGGCAGCCTTGCATTATATATAAGATAATTCAGTGTTCCTGTCAATATCATACACTAATCACATTTTGATTGGTTAGTATTAGCGCTTTTTTGCACCACCCTTTTTTTCACGTCATTTAGTGTAGTTTAATGTTGATATTAATGCCTTTGTAGCCCTTTGTGGTCAGTTAGTCATGGAAACCCATGACTAGTTGACCCGTGGGCTCCTAAGGGGTTAATATTTACTGTAATGTATTTAAGGTTATATATCCATATTAGTATATTGGCCATTATATACTGTACATACAGATGGAGCGTGATTGATTTCCACCCTGCCCTGCACTTGCAGCGGGTGAACCGCAGCCCAAGTACGACCTGATCACAGCCAAGTGCAGCGCAGGGGGAGTCTTTCCCATTAAGATTAACACAGTGGGGTCTCTGCTTCTGAATGGGACTCCTGCTGTGTTAATTCTTCCGGGCCACCAGAAGTCTGGAAGAGCTGCACAGTGAAAGCTGACAGAAGCAATCCCTCTCCCTGCAAAGCTCTTAAAGGTGATTATGCTGTTTTTATTTGATTTCTATTACATAGGATTGAAGAAGGCAGTATCTGGAGCTGAACCACATTACTTTAATCCCTGATTCCCGGGTTACAGGTCTCCGTATTTGGTGCTAGTATCTCCAGTAAGTTTAAATGTCCTGAGCCACTGCCCACGGAGACCACTTGCTTCACTCCTATGTAATAGAAATAAAAGTAGCTTCATTCCCTTAGTGGCTAACCACTAAAGTAATGAAGGGGTTAAAAAGAAGTACCCGGTTTGTTGGGGGTAGAAGGGGTGGGTGAAGGTTGTAGTTGCCTCAGGGTGGGTAGATAGGCCTACCGGAAGGGTTGCGGGAGGGGTCAATCCCTGAATTACCTTAGCGGTAATAACCGCTAAGGTAATTCAGGGATTGACCCCTCCCGCAATTGTGGTCCCGCAATCAAAAAGGGTTAACCCCTCCTGCTTCCCATGCAGAAGATCAAACCACCTACCCCACGGGAACTACCCCCTTCACTCACCCCTCAACACCATGATAAAGGAATGGGCAAAAACCCAAGTAGCCAAATAGGACTAATAGCGCTTTGACCCATTCAAATATACAGTATAATAAAATGCAAATTACATTAATAAATGTTTTACTCAACCTTGTCAAGATGAAGGCCATCCTCTCATCCTCCTCTTTGTCCTCACCATCATTTAAGAAAGGACTGGGAGTCCTAATCACCCACCCCAGAGCAACTAGCGCCTTTACCCACCCCCTCAGTATAATCAAACACAATCAAATAGAATAGAATCAAAACACACAAGCCATTTAATCCATTGATTGCCACTGTGGTTATCTATGCCCTCAACAGAGGCACAGATAGACACATTCGAAATCAATGGGCAACCTACTACCCACACCCAATACCCCCAATAACCCACCCCACCAAACGCCACAACCACTACCGCACATGGTAATAGGCAAAAGCCCTATTAGCCATTTCTAGATTGTAGTGCTTTTGCCCATTCAAAAAAATCAATAGCCAGAAACCATATAGTAAATACAATTTGTACTTATCCCTGCCAGGATTAAGGTCATCCTCATCCTTGTCTTCAGTGACACCAACATTTAAATAAAAATACTAGCTACTGGCCAGCAGTGGGTAACCTTAGTGGGAAACAACCGCTATGGTAATTAAGGGGTTAACCCTATCTGCTACCAATCCAGAAGGCCTAACCAACCTCCCCCAGGCAACTACCCTCATGATCTACCTTTCTACCCCATCACCACACACACATAAATGGGCAAAAGTCCTAAAAACAGCGCAATTGCCTTGCGATTGGCTCCCAATGCGCAGCTCTTCCAGACTGGTGTGGCCGATAGGAATAACACAGCGGGAATCCCATTCAGAGGCAGGGACCCCCGCTGTATTTATCCTGATGGGAAATGTGTACTAGGCTTTTGGGCATGGGCCTCATCAGCCTCAATTGAGGCTTCAGTTTCCTTAAAGTTAAATTATTAATGAATCATGCTTTCATCTGTACGAAAAGCAGGACTAACACAGCCTGGAGGAGTTTATAAAATGTTTGCGTTTTTTCTGCCGTTAATCTGTTCCAGTATATATCGGACCATGATGAGTAACTTTTTTAGCAAAAAATGCTGTAATAGGCCTCTTTTCTATCGGATCCGATATTTTCAACGGACACAATAAAAAGGTTTTTTTTGCTATAATTCCTCATTAATAGGTTACTGCAGCTTGATGTATCCCGGCCAGACGCTTCTATAATAATAGACATTACAGAAGCCTATTATGGAAGTATTATTGTGATGCGGTATTAATACATTTTTAACGGTCAAGTTATTTCCTGCATCGCGACTTTGGCACAAAAATTCCCAGTAATAAATTATTACATTATAATGATGAATACTATCTTAAAATTGCGGTTATAATGCACAAAAAAAAATTCTTACCAGGTGCGATATTAACTCCACTTTTACTGAGGTTGCGTTATCCGTGCCATAGTCTTGTGATTTTTTTCTGTTATTAATTCTGTGCTCTGTAACATAACCCTCTCTTGCACAACTTTTATTGCATCCTACAACTACTGTATGTCAAGTAGACAGTGGGATTTATTCAGTAAGCTGCAATAGCACTGATCCAGGGCTACGGTATCACATGGAAAGTACTCTTTCCCTCTCTTTCCCCCACCCTCTCTTTATCTCTCCCTCTCTCTCTTTGATCCCATATCCCACTCTCTTTCTTTTCCTCTCTCTGTCTGTCTCTCCCCCTCTCAATCTCTCACTATCCCTCTCTCTCCCTCTCTTCCTCCCCCTTCCCAGAAAAAAACATATTTCAGGGTGTGGAACTTCTGGGCAAATTGAATGTCACAACATTCGCAAACAAATTGAATGTACGGCAGTGGCCGGTACTATTGCATACAGTCGAATGAAGGTAGGTGAATGTCACTTCTGTCACAAACCAAGTCGCTAATATCTGTGGCTGCAAAGAAATGTCACATTCACAGCAAATTTGAATGTCGTCAAAAATGTGGCCACCTCTAGTGCTACTGTAAGTACCACCTTCTGCCCATCCTTACTTAGCAAATTGCTAAATTCTTTCAGCTCAAGTGTCTAAAAGGTGCTTTTTGCATTTTAAACCGTGGCTTTGTCTAGAAGCATCAGGGTATATGTGCCTTTTTATAGCCCCAAAACAAATTTCCCTAAACCCATGAACTAAAAAACGTGTAATAGCTACAACTTATACTACAACCAATAATGCACTCATTTTTTTTTTCGTTTTCAAGGTAATTTCAAAGTTATTACATTTAACTGTAAAACAAACCTCTGCATCAAGCAGAGATGCACGCAGGAGGGTTTTTCCATTATGGTCAACCCTGCTGGGGCTCCACATTGACTCAACAACATTACTTCACCCATGCATCAAATAGTCTGACTGAAAAATCAACATAGAAGCTGCGGTGCATAACATACAGTACAATTTCTCTAATAGCTGTTCTGGGTTCCTTTATTTTCTAGTGTATTTTTAAAGATAGAACGGTCCCTTTTTGAAGGTCCAATGGACTTTCTTGACAAATACTCCTTTAGAAAAACATACTTCAGTATGGTTTATTTTTTAAGAACGTGGAAATAAATGCAAGTTAAAGCAGAAAGGATAAAAATGCCTTCCTTTCATGAGTTTAGCTAAAAGGTTGATGGTGGTGTTTCTTTCATGAGAAAGCCCAAGAGATTTCTCACACATTATAAAACAAATCACCTTTAATCCAGCCCCGTGTAAATGTGCACTGGATACATTTTTGTCTGTATTTTTTTCCAGTGTTGTTATGTTTGTAATAGGTGTACAGTAGAATGACATATACTGTTGGAACAAATGTTTATTTTTCCTTAGGTAATGAAGTGTCAAATAAATACTGTATTTTGCTGGATTAGTTATTATAGTCACCGAAAAACTAAAGTGAAGTATTCTATCAAACACAATAGTTTTTGGATTACTTTATTAGAATTAATATTTAAATATACAGCGTTAGTTCAACAGTATGATGAAACTACAGCATGTGAATACAAATGCAAGTTTCAAAAAAGTCTAATCTTTTAATTGCACTGCATGACATTTTTATTTCAAAACTGAACATTCATTTTAAACAACAGAAATCTGCTGCATTAGCAGTAATGAAAAAAAGGTTTATGATGCTGAGGCTATAACTCCTTGAAGTGGATATTAAAAATTGCTGTGTTCAATTTGTTTGAAGTGCAGTATCACCTTAGTGACTTTCTCTGCCATTTGTCCTTTCCTCTGATATCTACAAAATTAATGAATGTCCTTATTTTACCCCAGCACTGCAGATTACTGTACACAAAACATTCTGTGGGGTCAGACTAAAGCAATCCTACCACCATACTAATGATGTCAAATCAAATAATAAGGTCTGTGCAGATTCTAAATCACTTGAGTTTGCTAAAAAGACAGTTGTGTAAGCTTGTTTTTGCTGTTTTCTGAACTTGCAGTTATTTTTTCAAGAAGGGGGTGTGGATCTCTCTTGTGCCACTGATATACAGTATTGAGTAATAAATCTAGTTCTGTATATATAGTAAATAACACAAGAGGTCACTTTGTAAGCAGTGTCTTATGGTGCACTATTTTTATATTCTATTTAAAAAATGCTGATTAAAAATATATACCACATGGTTTCTGGTGACAATGTTACTAAAAGTTGGTTGAATTGCAATTATTTGCAATATTCAAAAGTCATAGAGGGTAACTAATATTTTATATGTACTCAGCACGGTGGCAGAGGAGGGCCCTACTTCCCCTGTTGGCAGCCCTGCTTATTATAGTGCTAACAATGTCCAGTCTCTTTCCATATCATAGAAAATGAAAACCTACTGTAATTTTTGGCAGGTTTTCATGACTCGGATCTTCATATTAAAACTACCCTTACAAAAGATACAAATTCATATTTTTTTGGCAATGATGCTTTATAAAAACAACAGCCTCTGTCCAATACATTTCCAGAATTGATACTTTTCATATCCAATTGTGTAACAAAACGGAGATTGCTCGGGCGCAAAATACGTCCAGTTATGAATTCTGGATAAAAGATACTACCTCCACTGCATCCCTGCTGTTCAAAACATACCAGGGTGTGAAGGCTCCTGCTGCTCAACCCCACCTAGGATCAAACCTGGATCCTTAAGAATTGGTACAGAAAACAGAAAAAAGGGGAGCACAGGATTAAAGAATTGTATGGACACAAATACAATATATAGGTAAATATACCACACTGCAGTGCACAGGAGTTTGCTTGACCATTGTCAATGCACCTTCTGTGTGGTTGGGGAAAAACAGGGGGGCGGGGGGGGCAAGGGATTGTGGGTCAATCAAAATGCTACAAACACTCACACGGCCATGTGTGAGTGGGACACATGTTGAATGGTTTCCTCTCCTTCTCCTCCTCCCTCTGACTGTATTAACATGTACATTTGTATAGTAAACACAGTTGCTAACATTATAACATGTAGGTTAAAGTGTGTTTTATTATACATACGAGTAGCCATTATTTTAACAAATTACGCGGTGTACACCTCGGAATACTCATGTCGCGGGATTTCTTCCAACCGTACCCGCCTTAAGACGCGAGTGCAGGCGAGTGCATAAAATGGCATTTTAGTGTTCTGGTTTATAAACACCTGAAATTGACACAGTAGCACAGTACTGTACACATTACAATTCATTCATTTCATTGCATTTAATTGCACACAATCCATGAAATTCAAACAAAGCAACCGCGATAAACACGTGTGCCTGGGGCGATTGGCCGCACTCATGCCGCGTGGAGTACAGCAGTGCACACAAATAACGCCAATGTGATTTTTTAAAATAATGGCCGCTGCATCTGTATGTGTAACTAATATTAATACAATGCATCAAAAACATACACATAAAAATACGAAATGTTAAAGCTTCATTATATTATATGTACTTATACCCATCAGCCAACCATGTTCAAAATACCCAGTTTCAAAAGCATGGAAGACTATGAGTTGGTCAGAATAGAGGAATCGTGGCTGGAACCCGGGAATTTGGTTACCACATTCAGAATTCTCATGTTGGCATCGCATACAACCTACAGTCGGTGGGGTGAGCGCAACATGTGTGCAATCTATTGCACCATCATGCATGGTAGCCCGGCTTTGTTATTAAAATATATTCCTGAGTTCCAGCCACTCTGTTTGCTCTCTAGGAAAATGTATATAATTCCTTGCACGTCTTGTCAGTGCACATAGAAACTTGGTAAAGGCCCACAAAAATGCTGACTGCAAGACCCCACCTACTATGCCCACAATTTTCTGAAAAGATGCAGAGGCAAGAAAATGAAATGAGCACAGCATTTTAACAAGGCCAGGGACTGCACTACCTCTGCCTGTTATGGAATCTAAATAATCTCTTAACTCTGCATAAAGAGCTAAGATTGCTGCTGAACTGAAGCGATATCGGCTAATCATTTCCTCCTCACTAAGCCCCTCCAAAACTGTACGCTCACGGAATAATCAAGGCCGGGGAACGGCCAGTTTCCTCTGTAGTCTCCTCTCCCCTATTCTCCTCTACTGTCCTCTACTGTCCTCTCCTCCACTCCTCTCTCCTTTACTCACCTCTCATCCTCTCCTCCTCTCCACTCTCTTCCTCCAAAGCCAGTCTTCTCCTTTTCATCATAATATATCTCAACTCTATCTCCATCTCCATCTCCATCCATCTCCCTCTGCACCTGCCATCTCTACCTCAAAGTAAGTGTGCAATTGATTAGTTTAAGTAGCTATTGTAAGGATCCAGAAGTCATGTTGCCTTCGGTGCACTCCCACCTTACCCAGTTCCGCGTCCAGTACATCCGCTCCTTGCAACACATCTCCTGGTACCTCTGCTGATACCCGCGGTACTGCGCGCATCCCGTCCACAACTTAGTGTGGAGTCTGCTGGCTCCACTTCTGTCTTGCGCACATGCAGTGACGAGGTCGGTGTGCTGTGCATGCAAGTGACATGCGCACAACACACGCAAGCACGGTATCATCTCGCCGCATCAGCGATCCTACCTACACCGGCCTTCTGCAGTGGAATGGCGAATCATGGCCGTCGCAGCTGACAAACCTAGCTTTAAGTTCCTGACCCCGGCTTTCCATCGGACTCCGCTCTTCTATACTCCTGACCCCAGCTACGTACGACGATTCGCACCTCTCCAACCCCGACCTCAGCAATGAACCACGACTACTCTTCTCTCTCCAATCCTGACCACGGGTAATAGTACCTGCAATGATCCGTTACTCTCCAAACCCGACCTCGGCAAGTATTACAACTACCCTTACCTCTCCAATCCTGACCCAGCTAACTCGACCAATCTACACTCCCGACGCGCTCACGCGGCTGTGCGTGGATTCATATCAATCCCCACCTCAGCCTTGCGGTCGCGCCTTGTTTGTGGTGAGCACTCATTACAGCTATGTGATGAAGACACGTGACTTGAAACAAATAAACAGAAAAATAAAATCATACACAACTTGCGTGTTTCTTATCAATTAATCTGTGTTCATTAGCATGACCTCTTCGTGATAACATAATATTTATATAAGATATTACCTACCTTCTTAGAATACAATGATTTTAATAAGAAACATAGATGTTTGTAATGTGATGCTTTGACATGTATCCAACAGTCAGACATTTTAGTGCCAAGTAGCAGTTAAAGCAAATTGATAGAAAATCTATGAAGCCATTTGAACTTTAAACAAACACTACCACACCACACATTTCCATTAAAAATATTCAGACAATTGTAGAAACAATAAAAAATGACTTTCTACGGAAAAATTATAATATTGACCATAAAAATATACAAACTATTCATCTGTAACATTAGTAAACTGTTATTAAATAGGTTAAACATGATTCTTAAACGTTTAAATGTATATAACCCGTCACACCATTTTTTCAACACTGTCACTATACTTATTTACATATGTTAAAGCTGCAGATCAATGTGATGTTTATTGAAACAATATTCACATTTTTAACATTAAATATGTGCATAAATACAAAATGCGCAATAACAAGTGATTAGTTATGTTATACATTGATCATTTATCCAGTAATTGATCGCTTAATATGATTTAAAATTTTTGGGTATTAGATATGAATTTGGGGAAATGTAGTCCATAAATATAATATGAGTGGGCATTAAATCTATATAATTTGTGCACTGATAGAGAAAGGCCAGGGATCAAAAGGCAGAGCCAATAAGAAGAGGAAGGGGCTGTCACTTAAATAATGTTTTTATACATTACTATACTTTTACATTCATAGAAATAATTTATGGCCTGATTAAGTTGTTTAATGGTATTTTGATTTTTAAACAAATACATGCATTATTCTTATTTACACACATGCGGCACATTGTTTTAACGGCACCTTTAAAACGTTTTTTATATGACTATCCTGCCACACGGATGAACGTTAAAATTCATGTACGCGATATCTAACCAAAAGATGAACAAGCCATATATTAACCCCTTAGTAACGTCAGCGGTGACACAATAATATCAGAAATATCAACAATAACATTTCTTACAACTACTAGTTTTTTTTTTGTTTTTTTTTTAAAGGCTCGCAAATAAAAAGCAATACGAGTCCGCTCAAAAGCGTCCATGCTTAAAACATATGTCAGACAGTTGCATTTTTTTTTCTAAGTCCCGTCTCGCTGTTTCTCGACAGCTTCTGACCACCTTCTCGTCAACTTTTTCTGATGAGGCGATTCGGAGAAGAAATCTAAATTCTAAAGCGGCAATCAGAATCGATAAGGGGGCTACAAGAATGGAGCGAGTTTGAGAAACTGCGTATAAGTGGCTTATCGCCGCACGTTTGGCGATTTTGTTTTCTCTGCAAAAAAACTTTTGCCGAAAATTTCTAGCATCACCAAAATATCGGAGTTTACAGAATAGCAGTAGGCTTTTTTTGACGAAAAGCTGTCGATAACTGACTTATCGGACCTTTCTACATAGGCCCCTCTGTCTCTGTTTCGCCATGGGGAAGATCCATAAAGCTCCATTAAACTATCTAATTTGACTTTAACCAGAATTATCATAATGTTACTCCTAACGCCAATCCACTAAGGGGGCTATTAAATGGTTGACCTCAAGTTAACCTGTAAAATATCATATTGCTAGAATTGAATGGATGTTAGGCTTACTTATATGCAACCGAGATGCTAATGAGCCATTAGCCTAACATCTCATATCCACCAACTACGTTACTGTGAAATAACGTAATGATAAATAGGTCACACCACAAGTAGCCGTTACTCACAGGCAGACCATGATTGTCCTAACATTCTTTCTGGGAATAGCCTACAATGACAAAGGCAGGACTAAAGTGGAACACTAATTATTTGTGTCGGTATGGCACCTAACTCTTCCCTTAGAAAAAACTACAAGTGCAATACAACGATATAAACTATGGATAATATAAATGTCTGTAACACATCAAGAGATGCATCTGATAATGTGTTATGAAGTTCATGTTATAAACTGTAGAATGTTTTTTACTGATTAAAATAAATATGGATTTGTTTGCCAGACCTAACGTAATATTAAATGGTATATACAAATACAAAATAAAAGTCCCGGCGCTACAAATGTCCCAGATACCGTGATCCAAATGGAAAGTCCCGGATGAAAAATTCTCAGATGGATGGTACAGGATATTTTCACAGAGTCCCAGGGAGTTGATAATTCCCTTTAACGATGTCTGCAGTGATTCTGGGGAAACATAAGAGGTACACACCAATTGCGCAGTATGCCACTACTCCTGACCCCACTCTGAACCAACGGACAAAGAAACCCTACTTACAAGATATTATCTTGTGCGTTCAAGGGAGAGAATCTGTAACTGTGTCTCTGCTCTGTCTCAGTGTTTCACGGATCCCACGTGACCGGCAGCAGTGATCTCTTATTCCATGCAGCGACCAGCACTCACAGGGGACGTAAGTCAGGCATGTCATGCAGGAACAGAGGATTGACACAATGGTGTAATACGTTTACACTTTATTATAAAACTTTAAAATACAAATCACCCACACTTACAGTAAATGGGGGATGACGATATGACTCACGGATGCCGTCCGCAACTTGTCTACAGCCTGATGCGCACTAGGGAGCCTTCCTGAATGGCGTTCTCTGAAACTCCTAGCCGATGACGTCAGCGGCAGGGCGGTGCAGGTACGCTCTCACAGCATCGGCACGACTATGGTGGCTGGACTGGCTCAAACACTTGGCTCCTCCTCCCTACGCGTTTCGTGACTCTGCGTCACTTCCTCAGGGGATGAGGAAGTGACGCAGAGTCACGAAACGCGTAGGGAGGAGGAGCCAAGTGTTTGAGCCAGTCCAGCCACCATAGTCGTGCCGATGCTGTGAGAGCGTACCTGCACCGCCCTGCCGCTGACGTCATCGGCTAGGAGTTTCAGAGAACGCCATTCAGGAAGGCTCCCTAGTGCGCATCAGGCTGTAGACAAGTTGCGGACGGCATCCGTGAGTCATATCGTCATCCCCCATTTACTGTAAGTGTGGGTGATTTGTATTTTAAAGTTTTATAATAAAGTGTAAACGTATTACACCATTGTGTCAATCCTCTGTTCCTGCATGACATGCCTGACTTACGTCCCCTGTGAGTGCTGGTCGCTGCATGGAATAAGAGATCACTGCTGCCGGTCACGTGGGATCCGTGAAACACTGAGACAGAGCAGAGACACAGTTACAGATTCTCTCCCTTGAACGCACAAGATAATATCTTGTAAGTAGGGTTTCTTTGTCCGTTGGTTCAGAGTGGGGTCAGGAGTAGTGGCATACTGCGCAATTGGTGTGTACCTCTTATGTTTCCCCAGAATCACTGCGGACATCGTTAAAGGGAATTATCAACTCCCTGGGACTCTGTGAAAATATCCTGTACCATCCATCTGAGAATTTTTCATCCGGGACTTTCCATTTGGATCACGGTATCTGGGACATTTGTAGCGCCGGGACTTTTATTTTGTATTTGTATTTATTTCACAGGTTGGGAAGATCTGTTTATTAGTTTCTCTGGCAGCTTATACACCACTTAGAAGTGGTTTTCACTTACTTTGAGTGATCACGTTCACATCACCAATTTATTGCTATTTTTCACACTATTGTGAGTTAATTGCACATTGTAGATTAGCGCTTGTTAAGGGTATTATTGTTGTTTGTATTAAATGGTATATATTCTTTACTGCATTAAGTATGAGTGTGCAATAATATTTTTGCTTTTTTTTTTTTAACAATAATTACCAAGAGACAGAAATTGTGAACAAAACTTGTTTTCACACATACTGTAGTTACATCACTGTGTTAGAGAAATCTGTGAAAAAGTAACAGTCAGTTCTAATCCAAAATAGAAACCAAATTAAGAATTCATATCTTCCTCTTCTTGCCAGAGGAAGGGATAAACTCACTAGGCCCCCCTGTTTGTGGTCTGTCAAGCCTTAAGGTTTCTGTGCCCACTGGGTCAGGAGTGGATTAGGGTAATTTACTAAGGGAGGAGAGAGTGGAGTTGCCAGAATTAATGACCCCTCTGATGTTGCCAGTGAGTTGCTGTATGCAGCTGGTGAAGTTATGGTGCTCAGCCCAGTTACCACACCAGTCACTGGGGCAATGCTATTGGTGATGGCTGAGATTTGTTGATGCATGAGTTGTGTTAACACATGGAACTTGCATCTTGAGGTGTGTAAGATGGTGGCCAGATGGTGTGTAAATCAGCTGAAATGTTGACCTCTACATCCTCATGAGCTCCTGCTGACATGTCCGAGTGGCCACATCATAGTGGTTAGCTGTGGCTACAGCTCTCAGTGCTGGAACATGATATCTGGGTGCAGCAAGAGCAGGTACAGAAACTGATCAGGTTGGTGTAGATACAGTAGGAGCAAGAGCAGTTATAGAAGGAGCAGCTGTAGAAGGAGCAGCTAGTAAAGGAGTAACAGGAACTGCTGTAGTAGCTGGTACAGAAGCAGTTGGAGCAACAGCAGGCAGAGCATATGCCTCTGAAGGAACCAAAGTGAGGTGCAATGTTACTGTGTGTCACAAGAGAACAGACAATATATAGAATAACCGGGCCAGATTGAACAAGATTAGGATATTGTAAACTGAATGACTTTATTTCTTATGAGCAGAACAGACAATACATTAATCAAATAACACTACAGAAATATTTACACTTACTGGGATTGGATAATGAGGTATTCAGTCCAATAGCAGCTCATTAAGTTGTTACAGTCACGACAAGCACAGGAATAAGGGTGCAAGCAATTATAAAGACGCAGGACCCCATTCCTAACATGACAGTTCAGTTATTGGTGAACAATTACATTGTCCCAATCACAGGTTGACAGGTAACGTGAGATGCAGGGTTTACCCAGACCCTCATTAATAAACCCCTCCCCTGTTCCTACTTGGCCAGCCCATTTATAAAAAAATATGACATGAGGACTGGGTCCATCATGTCTAGCAAAAATGCTTATTGGGCAGGGGCCTTTCATGTAGGGTGTTACCTTTAACAGGTCACAATGGTAAGTATCCATCTGTGAGAGCTGGCTGCATATGCAATGAGGCGAGTCACCTCCATTGATGTCCAGGTCTTTTCTCACCTCTGGCTAACTTCTCCATAGGGGACCGAGGAGTAAAGTACCTCACAAAGCCTTTCAAGTAGCCTCCTTTGATTGTACAATTACATATCAAAGCTGCCATTTGGCAAACTTCCAAACCTATATCCAAAGTTATAGTAAAAACAGCGATAACTCAACTATATTTCACATGTCATAAATCAGATTAACGATATGTATGCGACCTGTGTTCTTTGCATAGGAAAACATATCCAAATTTCACCTTCGGAGTATTTACTGCTGCGGCCAAGTTTATTCGAGCATTTGCCCGTTCTTGGCCGCAGCAGTATCCTGGCGCGCGCCGCAGGGTGACGGGCGCTCGCCGAAGCAGCGGAAGAGCGCCCTCCGATCGGGGCGCTCTCCCTACTGCTGCCGGGTCCGCCGGGTCCCCCGGAACCCCCTGCCGCCGTCCCGCGATCGCGGGACTCCAGGGCTCCCTCGGGGAGCCCTGGACGCGCGTGCAGGGGGCGCTGACACCCGATGACGCGTGACCGCGCATCGGTGATGCGCGGCACGCTGAGGGAGTGCGGCTCGCAAGCCGGGACATTTCCCGGCTTGCGGAATGAGCCGCACTCGGATAAACTGTGTCGGCAGTGTATATAGCAAAAGTTATAATTTTTTACACTTTATCCATTGTCAGGGATACAATACAATTCTCCCCCTCCCTCCATGTTAATACATAACATAGCAATTAATTCTGCTGAAGCGGGGAAATGCAGATCCACATATACACAATATGGTTAACCCTTTCCCTCCCGACATGATTTATACACATACAGGAATATAACACAGACTGCTGGGGAAATAAATCTAAGACCTGGGACAATTCTGCTGAAGCAGGGGGATGCAGATCAACATATACACAGATCCCATTAACCCCTCATATCCCGATCATGACACTGTGTCCTCTCGGTGCTCTTTCTCCATGCACACCTCCAAGGTCCATTCCATCTCTGCAGATGGCTGCTCGATGGTCCTTCAGAAAAAAGTACATAATATTATCAAAGACAGTAATACAGAATTTGGGTACCTATCACTTGATGTGCATAAACACCCATTTCTTTACATGTTTAGATACCTTTAATAATAAAAGTAATATAGTGCTCTATTAAGTATTTTACATATTGTTACTCTATTTGACTGTTTATTACTGTAGCATGGCGTCATAGGGAATTGAGAACAGTCACAGTCATATGGTAATAAGATAGCTAAAGTATTACTATATAATATTTTTAAACATTAATGCAATGTGCAAGGGATGGCCTGGTTTTCTCAAATATTATGGGTACCTACAAATGTCACATATACTGTAGGTTGTTTTACTAACTACTTCCCACGTGTATTTGTGACTGCAGTGTAAATTATATAGTCATCTCATTTCTGATCTCCAAGGTTGTGTACATGGGGACATGTATACCTGAGATTGATATATACTGTAAAACATGTGTACTCTGTTTTCACTAACCAGGTTCATCCTGGAGAAGATCCTTGGTACTGCACCGACACACTTTATTCGAGCAAATACCCGGTATGTACCTGGCAGATACCTGGAATGCGCCGCTCCTCACCTCTGACAAGCCCCGTTGCGTTTGCCTTCCCAGCCTGGGTTCATGCCTGGCTGATGGGCGGCTGATCTGTTAAATGATAATGATTAGGATTTAATAGGCTGCAATGCTTCGCGTGTCTACCAGATGGCATAAATTCATGAATTGTAATGCAGTATATATATATATACTGTGCAGTATTGCAGCCAGTGGGAATAAAATGCTTCAATCCCTGCTTGGAAAATAACTCAATGCACTCGGGCAGAAAACAGTCACAAACCTCAATACACCCGGGTATACCCGAATTCGTGGGACTAGCCAAGCTCGAATAAAGTGTGTCGCCAGTGTATCTACCATCCTGGTAGTCCCCCAACCTGTAGAATTTATAGTGACAACTGCGCTCAAATGCTTGATCACAATAATAGTGGAAAATGGACTCAGGCTAACAGTACATAACCATCTCTGTGGGGCCAAATGATCCCTGAGGTAGGGGCAAGCAATAAAACCCCATGACACCTCCAATTTGGGATGGTCCCCCTCCAATGATACTCCTTGATAAAGTGTACAACCGTACACGAAACGCGTAGGAGGTTGCTCTCCTCCGTTTTTTGGATGCTATTTTACCAATAAATAATTATTTTTGTCTATCCTGGGACCCACTACATTGGATTGTGCGCCAGTTCTCCCCTTTCTTCTTCAGTAGTCCCCCAACCTGGGAAGGTTAAATTACCTCCATCAATCTGCACTTTGTGAGTGCAGCTGAGCAGGCGGTACCCCGCCTCTTCACCTTGTGTGGGCTGCATGGACAGCTCAGCTAATTTCTACTTTTTCTTCCTCTTGCTGTCTGCCCACTGCTTTTTATCCGGATGCCACCGTACACATGCTATTTCCTAGGGCATTCATTTGGGCAAGGGTATCACCTAGAATCCTCTGCTTTTCAGCTGTGCTTGTGCATGAGCACAGTGCCCCAATGAATTTGGAGTGGTTATCGACCAAACCTGTTATTTGGAGATCTAACTCCCCCTGAGTGAACTTCATGCTTCTGGGTCTGCCAGCAGTATGATTAGAAGAGGTTGAAGCCTCCTAAGCCATGTTGACACATTCAGGGTCCAACTGATGTGACCACTATGCTAATCAATGGCTACAGGGTGGGTATAGTGGGTCTGGGGTGGGTGGTTAGGTCTAACGGGTGGGTAGCTGGGGAGGGTGGGTTAACCCCTTAATTACTAAAGCGGATTTTAACCGCTTAGGTGATTAAGGGGTTAGGGCCCATTAGATTGTTTTATTTCATATATTCTTTCTGGCAACGGAGGACATGGCCATGCATTATGCTGATGAGGATGCCCTTCATAAAGGCAGGGGCAAGGAGAAAGGTTTATTTACTTTATTTATGCTGCCCGGCTAATGTTTGATTTAATAATGGGCAGATAAACTATTATCCATATATGGATAATAGTTATTTTTCCAATTATTGCACTGCATGTGCTTGGGGAGGGGGGGGGGTGTATTTATTGCAATGTATGCCGAATTTTATTTTTGAATACAGGATTGGTACCACAGGCCAGCGGGGACCCACGGGGACCCACGGGGACCACCCGAGTACTCCAGACACCTGTGGGAACCCCCCGAGGGCCCCCAGAAACCCGTGAGAACCTGTGAGAACCACCTGAGGGCCCCAAGACACCCGTGGGGACCACCTGGGGACCCCGTTGGGGCCCGTGGACACCTGCAGGTACCACGTGGGGACACCCATCGGCCTCTGGTATCAATCATGTGTATAAAAAATGTCATTCTGGTTTTATGTGGGGGCAAAGGGGATGGGTTGTGTATTGGTGTTTAATACATTTTTTTAATGTTTATAGGGGGCAGAGAGGGTGAATGGAGTGCCAAGTACCCGCTTCACTCACCACCTCTGCCCTCAATAAAACAGCTATTGTGCCTTAGCCCCTGCATTGCCTTAGGTCTATTCTCTAAGGTAATGAAGCTGCTTTAATGTAATTTTTATTCATAGTGTGTGGGAGCAGGGGGTCCCCTGAGCTGAATTTATAGGCAAGTGTATCTAGAGAAATACACAGAAGAGTCCTTTTGAAGGCGCACCGCAGACCTTTATAGAATAAAATGGTCAGGGGTGAAATATGTATTTTGTGTTATTCTTTTAATTTTATTTAATTCAGTGAAGGTGTAATAAAAACAGTATACGTTCTCGTACTCTATTGAATATACTGTGTTAAAAAATAGACGCTAGAAGGTCTATATGGTCTACTATACGCCCCCTGTAGCTATGAGTAGCAAATAGTTCTGGTGGTTTCAGAAACTATTGTTGATCAATTTAGTATCTCTGACGTTATTGCTGCATCTCCATCCGTAGTTGAGTGTTTTAGGACAGGTAGTAGGTAGACACAAGTGTATATGTGTGACTAGTGGTGTTTTAGGGTGCACCTGTCCCTAATGCAGATTATCACTTGCTCGGTGTCTAGAGTGTGATTATCAGATGAGATGTAGAAAAAAGCTGCTGTGGTTGGTTATACACTCTAGCCAAATGATATCTGGGTACCCACGTGATTATCTCTCTCCCGTTGTAGACGGGTCAGTCGTGCTGGGACTGCTATGAGAGACCAAATCAATCTGCGCATGCGTCACCTGCGTATGCCGTGATACTCTTAGTGTTTATACAGAGTGAAGGCTGATTCCCGTGCCTTACGTTACACTTCTTGGTAAGTATAGCTAGACAGTGTCGTGCCAGGGAGTATCACAGGATCTCCCTTGAGAGCGGGCCAGGTTAGGGAGGTGAATTAGATAGTTTCTGATGGTACACTCATATGCGGTGGTCTGTGCTCCAGTGGAGACTCTAACTGTGCATGTGTCAACTCAGGCCGGTGTCACTGCGTGTACCGTGATACTTTAAGTGTCCGTATATAGCAAAAGCTGGTGATACCTGGGTATATACGTGATTATCCCTCTCCCGTTGTAGACGGGTCAGTCGTGCTGGGACTGCTTATGAGAGACCAAATCAATCTGTGCATGTGTCACCTGCGTATGCCGTGATACTCTTAGTGTTTATACAGAGTGAAGGCTGGTTCCCGTGCCCTACGTTACACTTCTTGGTAAGTATAGCTAGACAGTGTCGTGCCAGAGAGTATCACAGGATCTCCCTTGAGAGCGGGCCAGGTTAGGGAGGTGAATTAGATAGTTTCTGATGGTACGCTCATATGCGGTGGTCTGTGCTCCAGTGGAGACTCTAACTGTGCATGCGTCAACTCAGGCCGGTGTCACTGCGTGTACCGTGATACTTTAAGTGTCCGTATATAGCAAAAGCTGGTGATACCTGGGTATACACGTGATTATCCCTCTCCCATTGTAGACGGGTCAGTCGTGCTGGGACTGCTTATGAGAGACCAAATCAATCTGCGTATGCGTTACCTGCGTATGTCTAGCTATACTTACCAAGAAGTGTAACGTAGGGCACGGGAACCAGCCTTCACTCTGTATAAACACTAAGAGTATCACATAATAAAAAATGAAAAAATGAAAAAATGAAAAAATGAAAAAATGAAAAAATATTGTATATATAGTCCCAAATGGTGCCAAGTGATGAAATGATAGTTCAATGGTTACAACCTTAAAAGTCCGGTTGGGCACAGACTCAGTTCACAGTTCATCAAAACAGATGGTTCTTCTCATATGTTGTACTTGATCCTGCATATTAAAGATATCAAGCAGAGAACAAACATTGCGCAGTATATCGAGACAAACAATAATATTTCCAAATAGTGATGTATATCTGAATTGCCTACTTACTAGAAGTGGCTAGATCACATGCAGGGGAGAGAATCTGTTCTTTAAACCTTCCTTCCCTTGAAGCCTCTTGATGTCGCACGAACCCCTCGTGGTGTTCCTGGCCTCCGTGGGTATAGAAGAGATCCTTCTGCAGCCCCTGTCTTCAGGAATCCTGTACCTCTTACTCCGTTTAGGGAACAAAAAGAAGAAGGACAGAGGATTGCGCAGCACAATAAATCTTTAATGGCACTTGCCCAAAACCACGATGAAATACTCACAAAAGAAGGTGAGTTAAAATGCAATAAAAAGGTGCTCGGCCCAGCACACACACACAGCCGCCTGAGTCACTGGTAGTCCGCTCCGGTACCGCGTGTACCTCGCGTGTATCCGGCGCTCTAGTGTGACGTCACTATCTTCCGTAAGACTCGCGGCTGGGATGACTGGGACACTGCTCCTTAGGCTCCTCCCTACGCGTTTCGTGACGGGGAACGTCACTTCGTCAGGGGATTGTGGAGCCTCATCAATCCCTTGTCACTTTTATAGCCGTCAGATTAACCCCTTACATGAAAAGGGATCTCATATGACTAATGGATGGCAATTAACATTCCTATTAACTGGTAATTGGTACCAGCGGGGTTTAAGGAAGCATGTGAATAAAGCACTATACATATATTAAAATAAATAATGTAAAAGAGCAATGATGATGGACTAAAAACATGAAAAAACTTTAAAATAAACTGGATGGGAGCAAAAAATGTTTTTGAGTCAAAAGTTCATAAGAAGGAAGCTAAATCAAAATCAATATTTAACCCTTTGGGTTGGAGCGTACGCAGAGTGTAGATCCAGAAGGATTCCTGTTGGGATACCCTCTGCAATCTATCACCCCCTCTGACCCCTACCTTTGGGCAGTCTATGCCGATACATGTTAACCCCTCAGGGGACATGTTATGGTGTGTTCTGAAATGGTTGGACACACTGTGTGTCTCCAGCCCTTTCTTAATGTTATAAACATGTTCGGCAAATCTTCGTTTTAACGGTCTCCCTGTACGACCCACGTACTGTAATTTACAGGGGCATTCTAGGAGGTAAACACAGTAGTTGGTATTACAGTTAATGAATGTGCGGATTTCAAAACTTTTTCCGGTAACATTTGATCTGAATTCCTTACATTTTATACCATAACTGCACCCAATGCATTTTTTACAGGGAAAATATCCTTTTAGCTCTTTAAGCCACATAGTGTCTCCTGGTCCTTGTTTTTTCTTAGGGCAACTAGGGGCCAGTACTGATTTTAAATTTTGGGCTTTTTTATAGACCACTTGCGGTTTATCAGGCAGTACAGTTTGTAGAATCGGATCTCTTTGCAAGATGCCCCAATGTTTTGTTAACACCTTGACAATGTCCTTAGACATACCGTTGTACTGCGTGATAAAAGGCAAAAATATCTTGTTAGTACCAGCATCTATTTTCTTAACAGGGTGAACAAGAGACTGTCTATCTGTGTTATTAGCTTGTTCAATAGCATTATTGACAAGTCTCTCCTTGTACTTCCTGTCCTTAAATTTATAGCCCAATTCTTTGATCTGTTGGTTGTACACTTCTATTTGTGAACAATTTCGTCTGACTCTTAACGCCTGTCCCTTGGGGATGTTTTTTATCCATTGAGGATGATGGTGACTAGACGCCAGGACGTAGGAATTGGCGCTTACCTCCTTATAGTATGTTTTTGTCTGTATTTCATTGTCTACTATATATAGAGTCAGGTCTAGGAAGTTAATAGATTGTGAACTGGTATTGAAAGTGAATTTAATGTTGTAATCATTTGTATTCAGATGGGTCTGAAAGGACTCTAGTTCTTCAGGGGTCCCTCTCCAGACGCACAGCACATCATCGATTTAGCGTTTCCATAGCACCAGGTTTGCCCCATATGGGTTGTGGTTCAGGATAAAATTTTCCTCCCACAAACCCATAAATATGTTTGCATAACTTGGAGCAAACCTGGTACCCATCGCAGTGCCGCACGTCTGGAGATAGTATTGACCTTCATGTGAGAAGTAGTTGTGGGTCAGTATATGTTTGATGGATTCCAAAATGAAACCCTTTACCAAAGGTTCCATATTGACATCTCTACACAGGACGCTTTCTACAGCCTTGAGACCCATCTGATGGTCTATAATGGTATAGAGAGATACCACGTCACATGTTATCCACATCAGATCTTTATCCCACTTAAGGTTTTCAACTGTCTGTAGGACATGTGACGTGTCTTTGAGATGAGAAGGTATTTCAACAACATATTTCTGTAACAGAAAATCCACAAACTGGGAAAGGTTGGATGTGAGGGATCCGACCCCCGAAATTATGGGTCTACCTGGGGGTCTTAGGGGATTCTTATGAATTTTAGGGATGAAGTAAAAGAGAGGAATCTGTGGTTTTTCAATCACCAAAAAGTCAAACTCCCCTTTACTAATAATCCCTGTTTCATGCCCTTTTTGCAACATATCAGTTAACTCAATGCTGTACTCATTGGTTGGGTTACTTGTTAGTGTCTTATATGTACCCTTGTCACTTAATATTCGTTGGGCTTCCACCTGATAGTAGTCCCTGTTCATGACTACTATCCCTCCCCCTTTATCAGCAGGTTTTATCACTATTTGGTTGTTTTTTGACAGTGATTCAACTGCTTTTTTCTCAGCTGTGGACATGTTTTGTTTTTTGCACTTGAAATCCTGACTCAGATTTTCTAAATCTCCTATAACCATATCTGCAAATGTATCAATAAATTTCCCTTTGCACATTTTGGGATAAAAGGAGGATCTTTTTCTGAATGTTGTTAGTGGAGGTTTGACTGGAATCTTATTTTGTGTATCCATATTTACAGACCTTGTTACAGCGTCCTTAATAAAATATTTCTTAAGTGTGAGTTTTCTAACAAACTTATGCACTTCTATAAATGTGTTAAACATGTTAGGGCCCTGTACTTGCGCAAAGCTAAGACCCTTTTCCAACACTTTTGTTTCGACATCTGTAAGTGAGTGATCACTAATATTGAAAATGGTCTGTTTTTTTACCAGTCTCTGCCTGCATTAAGTGACAAGGGTACATATAAGACACTAACAAGTAACCCAACCAATGAGTACAGCATTGAGTTAACTGATATGTTGCAAAAAGGGCATGAAACAGGGATTATTAGTAAAGGGGAGTTTGACTTTTTGGTGATTGAAAAACCACAGATTCCTCTCTTTTACTTCATCCCTAAAATTCATAAGAATCCCCTAAGACCCCCAGGTAGACCCATAATTTCGGGGGTCGGATCCCTCACATCCAACCTTTCCCAGTTTGTGGATTTTCTGTTACAGAAATATGTTGTTGAAATACCTTCTCATCTCAAAGACACGTCACATGTCCTACAGACAGTTGAAAACCTTAAGTGGGATAAAGATCTGATGTGGATAACATGTGACGTGGTATCTCTCTATACCATTATAGACCATCAGATGGGTCTCAAGGCTGTAGAAAGCGTCCTGTGTAGAGATGTCAATATGGAACCTTTGGTAAAGGGTTTCATTTTGGAATCCATCAAACATATACTGACCCACAACTACTTCTCACATGAAGGTCAATACTATCTCCAGACGTGCGGCACTGCGATGGGTACCAGGTTTGCTCCAAGTTATGCAAACATATTTATGGGTTTGTGGGAGGAAAATTTTATCCTGAACCACAACCCATATGGGGCAAACCTGGTGCTATGGAAACGCTACATCGATGATGTGCTGTGCGTCTGGAGAGGGACCCCTGAAGAACTAGAGTCCTTTCAGACCCATCTGAATACAAATGATTACAACATTAAATTCACTTTCAATACCAGTTCACAATCTATTAACTTCCTAGACCTGACTCTATATATAGTAGACAATGAAATACAGACAAAAACATACTATAAGGAGGTAAGCGCCAATTCCTACGTCCTGGCATCTAGTCACCATCATCCTCAATGGATAAAAAACATCCCCAAGGGACAGGCGTTAAGAGTCAGACGAAATTGTTCACAAATAGAAGTGTACAACCAACAGATCAAAGAATTGGGCTATAAATTTAAGGACAGGAAGTACAAGGAGAGACTTGTCAATAATGCTATTGAACAAGCTAATAACACAGATAGACAGTCTCTTGTTCACCCTGTTAAGAAAATAGATGCTGGTACTAACAAGATATTTTTGCCTTTTATCACGCAGTACAACGGTATGTCTAAGGACATTGTCAAGGTGTTAACAAAACATTGGGGCATCTTGCAAAGAGATCCGATTCTACAAACTGTACTGCCTGATAAACCGCAAGTGGTCTATAAAAAAGCCCAAAATTTAAAATCAGTACTGGCCCCTAGTTGCCCTAAGAAAAAACAAGGACCAGGAGACACTATGTGGCTTAAAGAGCTAAAAGGATATTTTCCCTGTAAAAAATGCATTGGGTGCAGTTATGGTATAAAATGTAAGGAATTCAGATCAAATGTTACCGGAAAAAGTTTTGAAATCCGCACATTCATTAACTGTAATACCAACTACTGTGTTTACCTCCTAGAATGCCCCTGTAAATTACAGTACGTGGGTCGTACAGGGAGACCGTTAAAACGAAGATTTGCCGAACATGTTTATAACATTAAGAAAGGGCTGGAGACACACAGTGTGTCCAACCATTTCAGAACACACCATAACATGTCCCCTGAGGGGTTAACATGTATCGGCATAGACTGCCCAAAGGTAGGGGTCAGAGGGGGTGATAGATTGCAGAGGGTATCCCAACAGGAATCCTTCTGGATCTACACTCTGCGTACGCTCCAACCCAAAGGGTTAAATATTGATTTTGATTTAGCTTCCTTCTTATGAACTTTTGACTCAAAAACATTTTTTGCTCCCATCCAGTTTATTTTAAAGTTTTTTCATGTTTTTAGTCCATCATCATTGCTCTTTTACATTATTTATTTTAATATATGTATAGTGCTTTATTCACATGCTTCCTTAAACCCCGCTGGTACCAATTACCAGTTAATAGGAATGTTAATTGCCATCCATTAGTCATATGAGATCCCTTTTCATGTAAGGGGTTAATCTGACGGCTATAAAAGTGACAAGGGATTGATGAGGCTCCACAATCCCCTGACGAAGTGACGTTCCCCGTCACGAAACGCGTAGGGAGGAGCCTAAGGAGCAGTGTCCCAGTCATCCCAGCCGCGAGTCTTACGGAAGATAGTGACGTCACACTAGAGCGCCGGATACACGCGAGGTACACGCGGTACCGGAGCGGACTACCAGTGACTCAGGCGGCTGTGTGTGTGTGCTGGGCCGAGCACCTTTTTATTGCATTTTAACTCACCTTCTTTTGTGAGTATTTCATCGTGGTTTTGGGCAAGTGCCATTAAAGATTTATTGTGCTGCGCAATCCTCTGTCCTTCTTCTTTTTGTTCCCTAAACGGAGTAAGAGGTACAGGATTCCTGAAGACAGGGGCTGCAGAAGGATCTCTTCTATACCCACGGAGGCCAGGAACACCACGAGGGGTTCGTGCGACATCAAGAGGCTTCAAGGGAAGGAAGGTTTAAAGAACAGATTCTCTCCCCTGCATGTGATCTAGCCACTTCTAGTAAGTAGGCAATTCAGATATACATCACTATTTGGAAATATTATTGTTTGTCTCGATATACTGCGCAATGTTTGTTCTCTGCTTGATATCTTTAATATGCAGGATCAAGTACAACATATGAGAAGAACCATCTGTTTTGATGAACTGTGAACTGAGTCTGTGCCCAACCGGACTTTTAAGGTTGTAACCATTGAACTATCATTTCATCACTTGGCACCATTTGGGACTATATATACAATATTTTTTCATTTTTTCATTTTTTCATTTTTTCATTTTTTCATTTTTTATTGTTTTTTCACATATTTTAGCGCCGGGTTATGTCATCTATTTTTGTGTATATTTAATTAGTTAGAGATAATAGAGATGTCTCGATAGATCACCAGGCTGCTTAGTTTAGTTAGTGCACAGCACTGTAGTATTAGCATTAGGTTTAGCGCTTTAAACAGTATATTTGTATTTAAAACTAAGAGTATCACGGCATACGCAGGTGACGCATGCACATATTGATTTGGTCTCTCATAAGCAGTCCCAGCACGACTGACCCGTCTACAACGGGAGAGGGATAATCACGTGTATACCCAGGTATCACCAGCTTTTGCTATATACGGACACTTAAAGTATCACGGTACACGCAGTGACACCGGCCTGAGTTGACGCATGCACAGTTAGAGTCTCCACTGGAGCACAGACCACCGCATATGAGCGTACCATCAGAAACTATCTAATTCACCTCCCTAACCTGGCTCGCTCTCAAGGGAGATCCTGTGATACTCCCTGGCACGACACTTTCTAGCTATACTTACCAAGAAGTGTAACGTACTGCTGCGGCAGAGTTTATTCGAGCATTTGCCCGTTCTCTGCCGCAGCAGTAACCTGGCGCGCGCCGGAGGGTGCCGGGCGCGCGCCGAAGCAGCGGAAGAGCGCCCTCCGATCGGGGCGCTCTCCCTACCGCTGCCGGGTCCGCCGGGTCCCCCGGAACCCCCTGCCGCCGTCCCGCGATCGCGGGACACCAGGGCTCCCTCGGGGAGCCCTGGACGCGCGTGCAGGGGGCGCTGACACCCGATGACGCGTGACCACGCATCAGTGACGCGCGGCACGCCGAGGGAGTGGGGCTAGCAAGCCGGGGCATCCCCCGGCTTGCGGAACTAGCCCTGCTCGATTTAAACGTGTCGGCAGTGTAGGGCACGGGAACCAGCCTTCACTCTATATAAACACTAAGAGTATCACGGCATACGCAGGTGACGCATGCGCAGATTGATTTGGTCTCTCATAGCAGTCCCAGCACGACTGACCCGTCTACAACGGGAGAGAGATAATCACGTGTGTACCCAGATATCATTTGGCTACAGTGTATAACCAACCACAGCAGCTTTTTTCTACATCTGATAATCACACTCTAGACACCGAGCAAGTGATAATCTGCATTAGGGACAGGTGCACCCTAAAATACCACTAGGCACACATACACACTTGTGTCTACCTACTATCTGTCCTAAAACACTCAACTACGGATGGAGATGCAGCAATAACGTCCAAGATACTAAATTGATCAACAATAGTTTCTGAAACCACCAGAACTATTTGCTACTCATAGCTACAGGGGGCGTATAGTAGACCATATAGACCTTCTAGCGTCTATTTTTTAACACAGTATATTCAATAGAGTACGAGAACATATACTGTTTTTATTACACCTTCACTGAATTAAATAAAATTAAAAGAATAACACAAAATACACATTTCACCCCTGACCATTTTATTCTATAAAGGTCTGAGGTGCGCCTACAAAGGGACTCTTCTGTGTATTTCTCTAGATTTACTTGCCTATAAATTCATCTACCCACTCCCTAGGCAGCACGCCTCCTCCACCAAGGGGTTTTAGAGCGAGGTTCCTCTCTATAGCTATCGGTCTCCTGAGCTGAACCGCATTTATTTCAGCCACCGGGACCCCCTGCTTCCCGAGTTACAGGCCCAAATATGGGTCTCCTTCATTATTTAAACCCCCGGTCATGTGATGCGGACGATTTAAAAATGGTGACGATACTGGCACCTGATGCCCCATACCAGGGGCTGTATCTAAAAAAGCAAGGGGGTCACTGTGGCTGAAATCAAAGCGCTTCAGCTCAGGAGATCCCGTGCTCCCACACACTATCAATAAAAATTACATTTAAAGAGCTTCATTACCATAGCAGATAGTCGAAATGGTAACGAATGTGTTATATTTTTAATTATGGTTTTATTACTAGGGTATTGTAGCAGGGTGTCTCCTGAGCAGAACCTTGTTGATTTGAGGTTGGGAGATCCCCTAATCCCAAGTTATGGGCCCCATTATGGGGTGCCGGTATCTCCTATACATTTGTTACGGTTGTGCTCGCCAGAAACCGGGGCCGGACTGCGTGGCTGAGGCTGGGTTAGGAAATCACTGACCTTAGACCGCGCAGACTGGTCCGGAGTGCGAAGTTCATAGTCAAACAGGCCAGGTTCAGGACTGGAGAAAACAGCGTAGTCGGTGGAGGAGCCAGGGTCAGGATTGGATACATCGGGGGAATCGTTATCCAAGCGTAGTTTTGGCAACAGGAGGTCAAGTAGGTTCCGCTTCAGCGTGATAGCTGCAGTGCGGGAGCGGGTTCTGTGCGAGTGGTGACCGCGGCCCATGGTACCAGCCTGAGCAAGTAGAAGGCTGACCGGAGAGGGCACACCGCCAGGGAGCACTGGTAACACAGGCTACAGCGTAGTAGCTGCTGAAGGATACTGGAACACAGGAACAAAAGCAATGAGCTGGAACATATCAACAGCGAAGTCACGAGGGAAAACAGGAACTAACTCTGGAACACAATACACAGAGATTAGTACTAGAGATAACAAGCCAGGGGCTTGTGGCAGAACACGATAATGTCCAGGAAAGGAACTTTGCTCGGCAGAGAGGGATTGTGGGGAATGAATTATTTAAAGGTCAGCGGGCCAATCTCAGAAGGGGGAGTGTAAGAGCATTCTTCCAATGAGAGAGCACAGGCTGGAGCTGCAGTAAATAGCTTACACAGATGCTGTAGATACCAGGGGGAGTGTTCCAGGACTGCCCAGGTCTGCAAGGCAAAGGTAACCAGTAAACTCAGGTGTGGATTCCTTACAGCATTGAAGTCCTGCGTCACATGACCGTGGGAATAAAATGTATAGGAGATAATGGCACCCCATAACGGGGCCTGTATCTCGGGAAGCTGGGGGTCCCTAGACCTGAAGTCAACGAGGTTCTGCTCTGGAGACCCCCTGCTCACGTACACTACTGTAGTAATAAAATGTAAATTTAAAAACAAATTCGGGTGAGGCAGCTCTCTTTCTCTGCAGGAGAAAGAACTCACCGGGTGAGCCCTTTTCAGAGGGGACATCTTCACGCCGCCAGCAACTCGCCATTTTTGCAAATGTTGCTATCACTTGTATTTAGGGTTTTCTGCATACCATGATAGCAACGCTGTCATAAATGGCGATTTAAAAACCCTGGCGATTTTTTCTATCAGAGCTTAGTGCATAGGCCCCTAAGAGTTTTTTTTCTTTAATAGATATATTGCTATTCTTGTACCATTCTGGTGCACCAAAAGAATTCCATTCAGTAACACTTTATTGTTTTAAATTACGTTACAGTAAATAACACAAGCTTGGATGAATATCTGACAAGTACAGAATGCATTACCCAAAATGTTATTATCGTCTTATGAATTCTTATATAAGGACAGCTTGTTACAGAATGCTACTTTAAATAAAATGGGGTGCACAATGCCAGTCAGTATAATACTTTTTTAAGAACAGCAATGAGAGATGATAGTCATCTGTGTTTAATGGGATATTTGGTATCATAAAAGAGTTTGCATGCTACTTGTAAATGAGTCCCCCCAATATTACAATGTAATCCCTTGATAAAATGAAAATAAATTCTGTAGAAAAAATGTAAATGAAAAAAGTACACATATTTATCATTTATAAGTAAAAAAAACAAAACATTTCTGGCAATTAAATTGCATTAATGAATAATAGTATGTCTTATTGTTCTTCTTGTAGTTATTGAAAAATTTAAGGTGGACATTTGCTCCCTTTGAATGGTTTCATACTGTATTATTAACTTTAGGGAACTGTTTTGATTATCAAAATCATCACTGGACAATAGCTTAAGACATGTTGTATGTTCTGGATGATTGTCTTTACAAAGTATGGCAATAAACATGACAAACATCTTTAGTAAACTTTTATCTACTATACTTAAACCCATAAACCCATATTTGACTAAATAATGATTGATTTAGGTAAATTGTTACTGGGTGATGTACTCATACATTAAATATATTTAACATTGATCTAAAGGAAGACAAACAAAAATCCCAATGCAACATTTTTTTTTTACAAGGAAGCATGTTGTTCTGCATACTACTGCATAACAATGCTTTCAAAAAATATATCTAATCTTTTTGTTAAATGTATATACAGCACTGTATTGGCCATTGCTGTCCCAAGGGTAGTACGTTTAACATTTTCACTGCCTATAATGAAAATGTTTCCTTTTTCTGCTTGTAAAATGGCTATCCTCTAATCTCAAGGGATGTAATTTGTACTGCTCCTAAAAGCTCCCTTGTAAGTTCCTTGTCTTGACCTTGGATATACTGATGCAGCCACCAGTATTAGAACACTTACCTGAGAAATTCCTGGGAAATTCTAGGGCAGTCTCACAGTAAAGGCCTCAACATTTCTGTACAATTCTTAATGGCCCATCGGATAAACACAGCAGGGGGTCCCTGCAGTCCCATTCAGTTTGCATGGACCCCTGCTGTGTTAATCCTATGGGCCATTAAGAATCTCACAGAAATGTTGAGTCAATGTTGAGGCATTTACTGTGAGACTGCCCCAGAATCTACCCAGGCAGGGTTCTAATACTCGTTGCTGCATCTGAATTGTTAAATAATGATCATATCCCCTCTTAGATTCTTCTATTACAAAAATAATCATCTTAGTTTGGATAGTCTATCCTCATGGGTCAGACCTTCCATCCCTTTTTATAATTTTGTGACTTCTCTGTATTTCTCTGCACTTTTCTATTTTGTAGTTGATGGCATAAATTCACTAAACTATGTTAGTGTATTTAATGTGATGTTAAATTAAAGTATTTATAGTAATGTAGAATTCACTTAGGTAAATAACATGATATTAACCAAGTTTATTGTAAAAATGCTTGCCGTTATTGTTACCATCCATTATTCTTAATTACAAGCAAACAACCTCATTACAGCTTAAGTGACATTCCTCTCACATTTGCTAAGGTTTGTTAAGGTTACTGACGGTAAATACCACTATGTTATATAAGTCATACCTAACTTTGGCATTAATGGGAAAAAAGCAAATAAATAATTTTACATTTAAACATATATTTTCTATTTGCATATTTCACTGGTATACAGTATTTCTCACCACATGAGAAGTAAATAAATAAATCATGACACAGTATAATATGTCATGTGTTGTTGTTCATCTGAGGTTGTATTTACCTAATTTTAAGACCTGCTAAGGAACAGATGATTGTTATTATGTCCTGATATGTAAAACCATAGAATTCAAAGACGATGTACTTTCTTTTTCACACAACTGTATATGAAACATATCCATTATTTTAGACCACAGTGGGCACTGCTGAAGACAACTATAATTTATTTATTTATTTATAAAATATTTTACCAGGAAGTATTACATTGAGAGTTACCTCTCGTTTTCAAGTATGTCCTGGGCACAGAGTTAAGACAAATAATACATGGTTACAAATACAGTTACATAAATGAACAGGGTATACATTATATTCAAGACATTGCATGCACAGTTAAGAAAATATATTTTATGGGCGTATGAAACAGTTACAGACCAGATTAAAATGTGAGACAGCCTTAGATTTGAAACAACTTAAACTGGTAGTGGATGTGAGAGTCTCCGGTAGGTTGTTCCAGTTTTGGGGTGCACGGTAAGAGAAGGAGGAATGGCCGGATACTTTGTTGAGCCTTGGGACCATGAACAGTCTTTTGGAGTCTGATCTTAGATGATAAGTGCTGCATGTGGTAGGGGTGAGGAGCTTGTTCAGATAGCTGGGTAGCTTGCCCATAATGAATTTAAAGGCAAGACAGGAAAGGTGAACTTTGCGCCTAGACTCGAGTGATGACCAATCTAGTTCTTTGAGCATTTCGCAGTGATGTGTGTTGTAGTTGCATTGGAGAACAAAACGACAAATTGAATTGTAGAGGGTGTCAAGTTTGCCAAGGTGGGTTTGAGGTGCCGACCCATATACTATGTCTCCATAGTAAATAATTGGCATTAGCATCTGCTGTGCGATACGCTTTCTGACCAGGAGACTTAGGGAGGATTTGTTCCTGTAAAGTACCCATAGTTTGGCATAGGTCTTCGTTGTCAGGGTATCAATGTGCTTCCCGAATGTTAAGTTGGAGTCAAACCATATGCCCAGGTATTTAAAACTAGTGACAGGGTTTAGGGTGGTGTTTGTGTTGGTTCTAATCTGGAGCTCAGTTGCTGGAAGCTTTAAAAATTTAGTCTTGGTCGATAATACCACTGTTACAGTCTTTTCAGTGTTTAAAAACAGTTTGTTGTGAGAAATCCAGTTTTCGAGTCTCAAAAAGTCAGACTGAAGTATGTGTTAAAGGTCAGAGAGGCTATGGCTTTGTGAATATAGGATTGTGTAATCTGCATACATGTGTATTGAAGCTCCCTTGCAAGCTGTAGGAAGATCATTAATGAACACTGAGAAGAGTAGGGGCCCCAGAACAGAGCCTTGCGGGACACCACAGGTGATATCCAGGGGGTTGGAGTTAGAGCCTGAGATGAACACATGTTGGGATCTACCTGATAGGTAGGACTGAAACCAGTTTAAAGCATGCTTCCCTATTCCAGAGCTCTGGAGTTTGTTAAGCAGGATAGCATGATCAACTGTATCAAAAGCCTTTGCAAAATCTAGGAATACTGCACCAGTGATTTGTCCCCGTTCCATTCCACACTGGATTTCATTGCAAAATTTTAGCAGGGTAATTACCATGGAGTGTTTGGGGTGAAAGCCAGATTGGAATTGGCTAGGGAAATTTGTCTTGGTATAGTAATCGCTTAATTAGGAGTGGACACATTTTTCCATGACTTTGGATAGAATTGGGAGAAGTGAGATTGGCCTGTAGTTTGAGAAAGTGTTTTTGTCCCCACTTTTGAAGATTGGGACAACTCTGGCAGTTTTCCAGGTCTTAGGGATATGGCCTGCAGACAGGATAGAGTTGACTGTGGAAGCAATTGGTTTGGAAATGGCTGGGGCACCAAGTCATAGGAACCTAGATTATAGTAAGTCAGGTCCACACTGGCTGCTTAGTTTTAATTTGAAGAGCGCTTGTGTAATCTCCTCTTCGGAAACTGGGTCAAATTGAAAGTTGTGGGCAGTGTTGGGAGGGGGTGGGGCTATGTGGGTATTCCCTGGATGAGATTCAGGTTTGTGATTTGGGATGCTAATAAGTTAGTGGCACACCCCACAAAGTAATCATTGAATGCATTTGCAATGTCAGTGGGGTTTGTCAGCGTAATATCCCCCTCAGTGATATTACTTGGCTGTTGATGGTTAGAAGGCTGGAATATATTGTTGATAACCTTCCTGATGTTAGCTGGGTTTGATGTATTCTGGTGGAGACTGTCAGAGTAATATTGTGCTTTTGCGTGCCTTGTTTGCCTTGTGCACATGTTCTGCAGGCATCTGTAGTGATTGAGATCCTTGGTAGTGCCAGTTACTTTGTAGCTTTTCCACAAGGTATCCCTGAACTGGTAGAGTGCTATAAGGTCAGTTGTAACCCATGGAAGGTGGGCCCCCCGTACCCTTATTTTGCATAGTGGAGCATGGATATCGCAGAGTTTTAAGAACTCGGATTGGAAATAGTCGAGCGCAGAATCAGAGTCGGTAATTAAATTGATTCTGTGCCATGGGCAGTTGGGGTTAAAGTTGTGGGTTAAAGTTTCTAAATGTTCTAGTGAGGAGAACTTTAGGGCTTGAATGGGGCGGTTTAAGTTTCCTTACACAGTACACTATTGCATGGTCACTGAAAATATCAGGAAGGATGCCAGAGGATTGGATTCTGCTGGGGTTTGAGGAGAGAATCCAGTCTAGCAAGGAATGAAGCCCATAAATCTACAAGGTGTGTTATATAGCAAAATTTTGTCATACTATAAAGCTTGGATGATACTGTGGGAGCCTCACAATTTTCTGCTGAAAAATTGTGTTTTACATAACATAGAGATTAGTCATCATCTCAACACTGAATTTGAAGAAATTGTTTAAAATGCTCTAGCTCGAGATAGTACCGAAGCTGGGAGACCTACAGTACCAGACAATGAATGATTCAATCTTTTTAATATATCCTTAAATACTCTGATCTGGCCTGCATTGTAATTAAAGAAACACATTTTATGTACTAGTTTTTTTCATTCTACAGTATATACAAATGAATATCCATTGTAGTTTATAGTGCAGCCAAAGTGTCACAAATGTCAGTATGCTTCGAAAGAACTTTCATTTAACTTGCATTTACTTTCAAGATTGTTATGTTACTGTATGTAGGTTTGTACTTTTGTACTTTAGCTTATTGAGGTTGATGGTGTACTGCTGCGACACACTTTATTCGAGAAAATACCCAGTATGTACCTGGCAGATACCTGGAATGCGCCGCTCCTCACCTCAGACAAGCCCCGTTGCGTTTGCCTTCCCAGCCATGGTTCATGCCTGGCTGACGGGCGGCTGATCTGTTAAATGATAATGATTAGGATTTAATAGGCTGCAATGCTTCGCGTGTCTACCAGATGGCATAAATTCATGAATTGTAATGCAGTATATATATATATATACTGTGCAGTATTGCAGCCAGCGGGAATAAAATGCTTCAATCCCTGCCTGGAAAATAACGCAATGCACTCGGGCAGAAAACAGTCACAAACCTCAATACACCCGAGTATACCCGAATTCGTGGGACTAGCCGAGCTCGAATAAAGTGTGTCGCCAGTGTACATGTTGTTGTAATGGCACATTTTAATGGTGCTTCATCTTGGTTATGTGATAAAGTAACGTTACATTATAACAGCTTTGACTAAGTTCTTTTTGGGAATATGTAAATACAGCGTTAACTTATGGATATACTGTACATTAGATATTCCTCTGTACATTTTTGTTTCTTGAGATTGGTTAATATCATTAGTAGTTCATATAGTTATATTTAGACTATTAAGTGTTTTATTTTGTACAAATTAAGAATAATCTTGGAGATGCAGTAATATTGAATCTTGACGTTCTAGATTGGTATAATATGTATTTTTTGGGGGTGGGTTTTCAGTAACATTTTGATGGGTTGACTTTTCTGTAACAGTCTTTGAAGGATTTTCACCTAACTCAGAAGAACAATGTGTAACTATAAATGGAAGTTGTGTATCTTCTCCATCCATGCATACTGTACTTGACTGAAAATGTGTACTGTTTTTTCTTCTATTGGCGATATAACAACAGAAGACAAGGAATGGCCACTGTGTTGAATTGAATATAAATTGTTCACATAGCTTCATTGTTATGGGAGTATATTTGCTTCATCACAAACATCTTGGTTATTATGCAAATTTGATATACTGGATGTATATTCGTCACTTATGTCACACTTTAGATTAGTTTCATTGTGCACATTTTGCATTGCATGGGCAAATTTAGCTTTTTTATTGATGTATGATTTTGAAGAGGACCATAGTATTATCTTTTTCTGATACATTGTGATTTATTTTCATTAAAGTAGGCTTGGCTAAACATTGTTGTGTTGATAATACTTTGGGCATAAATGCATCCAATTTTTCAACAATATTATGTAATGCAGAACATACACTGTCAATAGCATGTGTTTTGTGTTGACTGCCATTATGAATTTTATGGATAAGGTCTTGCTTGACAGCTGAAAGGTTGTTTATGAAATCATGATGGTACTGTACTGTTGATGTTCATGTAGAAAAAGTTTCATGCCAGGAATTTGTATATTTGGCTGTGTAGTTTGTGTGTTTTCAGTGACAGGTTCATGACCAGTTTGTTCTACATTATGTTAGCAAGTGGCTTGTATATTTGAGAAGGCATGATTCATACAGTGGTCTTTCTTGATGAAGTCATCACTGCAACATACAAAATACATACAGTACATGTTAATATTTTTTAAAGGTTATTATATATATTGTATAACAATTATGGAACATACCATAAACTTACTAATACTATATCATTTTAATGCAGCTCAATACATGATTTAAGGTTGCTTTTTATATTATTTTCAACCTGATTAAATACACATATTTTTTATTCTGTCAAAGTTTCATCCTCCTAATCTGTTGCAGCACCATCTTCAGCCCCAAAGCAATGATCCTCATCTTGACCCATGAAGCAATGATCCTCAATTTGACCTAAACCTGAGTCCAAAAATAATAAAACAAATTATGTTTACCTACAGTATGGCATAAAAAAATAAATCAGGGAAATAAAAATCCAAAAACCATGAAAAACTATTTTTACCCAATGCCACAAAAATAAATCAGGGTTGGTTAAAAGAAGTACAAGATCCTCCGTTGCTGGAAGAGAAGTTGCCAGTGAGTAGATATTTTATTCTTTTTTTACTTCTTCCTTAAAAATGTTGCCTCGTCTTTGCCTTCCTGTAAAAATGAGTCATAACAGGAGTTATGAAAGGCCTGTGATGTCCCATTCGACAGACATTTGATACATCCACCAATCCAATTTGTGGATGTACCATGTGAAAAGGCCTGAGGTTTATCTGAGAATGACCGCTCTACCAAAATTGAGGTAATCACATGGTACATCCACCAATCCGATAATGATGCCTTTGTTTTTTTGGGTGATGAGATCACATTAAAGGGAAGGAAGCATATGGTACCGGGTTGGTTGTGCTTTCCTCCCTTTAAGGATCTAATTGCTAGTGTATGTTTTTATTGTATTGTGATTTGTATTGTATTGTGTATTGTATTGTAATTAGTTTTTTATTTTACTGTATATTTTTTATGCATTAGAATGGACCAAATTTGTCTAATAGGGATATTGGCCATTACTGTGTATGGTGGAGAGTTTGTTGGGGGTGGCTGAAGGGGTAGTAGCTCTAGGGTGGGATGTTAGGCCTCTGGGGGGTAGCAGAAGGGGCTAACCCTTTAATTACCTTAGCGGTTCCTACCCACTAAGGTAATTAAGGGTTTACTATCCAGTAGATAGCGTTTAATCGTTTGTCATCAGCCTTTTATTGGAAGGTGGTTCCGCTGAGGAAGGGTACGACTACAGTCTTCATCTTGACAGGCATAAGTAACACATTTATTTACTATAGGGTGTCCATTGATTGCCAATGCGGGTATCCGTGCCTCCATTGAGGCACATTGTAATGTGTATTTTATTGTAATTTGTATTTTATTTTATTGTTATGTAGAGTACAGTACATATTTGGCTAATAGAGCTATTGCCCATTACTGTGTGTAGTTGTGGTGTTGAAGGTAGAGGGGTTGGTCATGGGGGCAGTTATCCTGTGGTTTGTGGTTAGGCCTCTCAGTGTGGTAGAGGGAGGGGCCGATCAGATAATCCAAGGTCCGGGCAAGAAGCAACAGCAGAGTAGTCGAAGGTCTCAGCAGGGACCATGCAGCAGAGTATGTGGTCTGTGAAGGTCATTACATTAACCCACATCTACATGGAGGAGCACGAGTTGGTTTCTGTGGGTTTCGGGTATGAAACTGACGAACTATCCATTGGGCATGAATTCAGTGGCCAGTTACTGGACCACTCTTCCGGACTGCAGCACTCCAACCTACAGGTAGAATAGATGTCTGACAAATATTTTAGCATCGCAGATCGCCTGGACCTCCCATTCAGTTTGTCCTCTAATTTGAATGGGGGTCTGGGGTCTCTGGACTTTATTAGGAAAGGTGTTTAGAATGGCGAGTTTCACAGACGATACATAAAATACCGGTTGTATCCTCCAGGAAGTCGGTAACTAGATACGATAGGCCACAGGGTTAATTTTCAGATTGAGGAAAAATGGTCCCATAAAGTTAGGAGCAAACTTCTTTGTGGGAATATTTTTAAATTAGTAATTAGTTTCATCTCTTTTAATTTCTAAATGAATGCCAATTAAAGTTATTTATTTTGTTTTAACACACTATGATAAGATATTATTGTAACTGTATCAAAACGACTAGCCCCTCCACTAGATGGCTCCTAACGTGATCACTACTGCTTTTTTGTCAGCTTACTTTAAGCAAATGCAGGTGGCTATACTAAAAATGCTAAATATTAATTAAAAAAAGGCATTGATTAATCACATGTCAAAGCCAACGACATATTTTTACATGAATCAAAATACAAATGTAGATACAGTTCATAAAACATGATGTATAAGGAGTGGACACTTTGGAGTACAACATTTATTTGCCATACTAGATCGACATTTCAGCTATAATTGCAGTCTTTTTCAAGAACATGGTTATGGTCACTCCTTCTTCATCACGTTCTATATATCAACAAAGTATTGGAATGCTCCAAAGAATCTTTAGTGTTTTATAACAGTACGTTTCATAATGCACACAACAATCTAGCCAATTAGAAATTACATTGTACATTTTTTTCTTTTATGAAATGTTTGCTTCACAAAAATATTTTGAATTATTGCATCTGTATTAATTTTAGAGGTTTTGTTTTAATCACTCACACTTTTTTTTGCGAGAATGCAAATAAAACTTTTACACAAGCCAAAAGAATATTTGGAGAAACATTCAAAATAAGATTAAGACTTTAGGAGTATAACATCGTAACATTCTATCTTTAACAAAACCTTGTGTAACACAGTTTCCCCCCCCCCCCCAATCGCAGATAGGGACCCTGTGGGGAAATCTACATATGTTACCAGGTGTGGT
This sequence comes from Ascaphus truei, assembly GCF_040206685.1. NCBI lineage: Eukaryota > Metazoa > Chordata > Amphibia > Anura > Ascaphidae > Ascaphus > Ascaphus truei. The sequence goes on from NC_134483.1 coordinate 216,324,628, forward strand.
GCAATACCTGATAGGCTCACAGGAGGCCTGAACCTCCGCCACTGGGAGCCTGGGGTGTATCCTGGAATGTACTGCTTACAGCGCCTCCACCTGTGCAGGGATTCTAGTGTGTAGAATAACCCCTTACACAGGAACCACAGAATAAGTACTTACACCAGGTATGGATAAAACAGTTTACTATATGCACTAAAACATAACACATTACATTACATCAACATAACAATAGCAACACAGCAGTGTCACCCTTAAGCTGGCCTCACTGGGCCGCAACACAACCACCATCCACCCAAGTGTCTCAAAAGTCCCACAACCCCACCCAAGTGTGGAACAGAGCTGCCCACTAATATGAAGTGTGTAGTTGGTGCACTTGGTGACTTGATGGTACCTGCCGGGTGTGTCCACACCCGGGCGCGCAGATGCTGTACTTGGCTGATGGATCCGAAAGCGTGATCCACGATGCTTCCGCTCTTGATGCGTGGGGTGGCGTCCCACCAGACAATCCCACCAGGAAGATAGTCTCTATCTTGAGTGATGGTCTGTGTCCAGACACAATTGCCAGGGTTTCGCAGCATTGCAGCTGTGTCCTTGAACCTAACAAATAATTGAAGGGGCAGTGCACCTACCTAGGGCCTGTCCCTGTCGCAACCACAATCTATGGTATGGCTCAGGGCCTGTCTGGGGCCTAGGGGGGTAACCTGGCTTAGTATGCAAGGGCTACTGCTCCCTACACACACCTTCCCTAACCTGCTCCCTGCTCTGACTCTCTCATGTCCTTCACTGTCTGCTTCCTGACTGCACACAACAATGTAACCAATTCCCTGCTGCAGAGAATCTGTCAGCCTTAGGCCTCGTTCAGGGTGCTGGCTTCGGAGGGAGGGCGTGCTGCCGTGCGTGCTGCCGTGAGAAACAAAGTATTAAATTTGAATACTGGTTGTCAGGGTAGCAACCGCCCTTTCTCCGAAGCCAGGAGTTGAAGCTGACTACAGTTTCAATAAACGAAAATTTAGTTTTTTGGAGCTGCAGCAGCGTCACAGGGACCTAGGCAGCCAATGAAATCATTCTTCAAAATGATTTCATGACTGCAACTTGGATACTTACCCTGCTGTGTGTAACCCCACCCCCTCCCCAATGCTGAAAAGTCTGCTGGGGGATAAACACAGATCGCCCAGCAAACTGCAGCACTGCCTCCCTCCCGCCCTCCCTCCGAGTCCTACAGCTGGCACCCAGAACGAGGCCTTAGTGGCTGTCAGGCTGCATGTGATCTGTGTGAAAGGGCAGTCCCCAGAGGCTGCTTGGCATTGTAGTCCACTCAGGATCTCTTTAGCATTGGGGCCGCATGCTCTATGTGTAATGGCCGCCGCTACTCTTCACTGAGCCTGCGCAACTCTGTAATGGCCGCCGCATCGCCCTAACTGCTCATGCGCGACTTCTAGGGGTCTCTGCACTACGGAGCACCATAGGTGACCTGCCTCCCTCACTGTAATGGTCACCACATCTCCTGGGGCTACACTGCGCAGGCGCGAGCTTCTGCATAGGCGCGAACGCACACAAAATGGCAGTGACTGGCTGTAGATGCCGCCGAGAGCTCCCTGCAACGCGCTCACCCTGCAGCTCCCTGACACAGCGCAGGGGTACCCGCTACTCCACGCAAGTGAGGGGTGCCAGGGGGGACCCTGTTACACTCTCCCCCTGGTGAAATCCCCAACGACCTCCCTTGGGACAGTGCCATACAGTACACAGTTATATAATAAAAATGCATTGCATAGTATATACAACTTATCGTGTAGGCTCTATCATCATTGGTATACATCAAAATGGCATTAATGGTGCATAGCAGATAAACAATATTAATACCCGAGACCAGCTGAGTCCCATCGTGGAGTGCCCCTAACTGAACGAGTGAGGGCTCCTCACTTTGACTCCTTTGAGTCTTTTGGGGATCATGATCGGGTGCTTCAGTCTCTAATTCCAAACCACCTCCTCCCCCTGGTGGAAGGAATAGTACGGAGTCTCTGTGCCAGACCCTTACCTGGCCATCCGCGGCATGGATGAGGTAGGCCAGGAGGTCTTGACCTTTTCCTCGGTTCACCACATGGCGTATAGAGCACTCCATGTTGCGCATGAAGGAGGCAATAGTTACCAAAGGGGTCACAGCACAGTCTTTGTCCACTCCAGCAGTCTCTTTAGCGGTGACGTCTTCTGGGGACATCACAAGATCTACGTGCAGGTCCATGTCTTGAGACGAAAAGGCTTGAAGGTTCCTCTTGTAGGAGTAAGTGCCGCGCATGGCCGCTGTACTGAATACCTCCATTGCCGTCTGCAGGGAGTAATGGTTTGATGCCTCACTGTTCCACTGGCTGCTAACGGTTCTCAGGTCATCTGAACCGCTGTCAGGTACCATCTCCGCTGTACTGGTAACCTTGATGGGGTCAACTCTGCTCTCTGGTCTGCATTGATCTTCTATGGGGGATACCTCCACCAGGACACAATGACGAGGTAAGCCCATCGCCCTGGTGACCATACCTTTGGAGCCACCGTTCTCCGCGATCACCGGGGAGCTCACACCCAAAACCCCTGGGGCAGTCAAATCTCCCTTGTCATCGTTGGCAGGTACTGATCCCAAGCCTGGGACCGATGGTACCATCGTTGTAGGCCAGACTGGCCACAGTAGGGCCCACGGGCCCACAGCAGGGTCCGCAGTAGATGAGGCAATTAGCCCGTTGTCCTCAGCTTCACTTGAGTGGTCTGCCGGCTGGCGCATCACCACAGGTGATTGGCTACTGTCGTCAGTAGAAGAGGTTGTGGGTAGAGATACCTTAACCTCCTTTGGTTCCATCGTCTGTGGTTCCGTAGACCGCAGCAGCATGGGCTGCAGGAACTGTGCTCCGCAGCAAGCACTCTTGGATCCCAAATTCAGTTCTCCATCTGGAAAGTCACATTTGCTCCAGAAACATTGTACGCACACCTGTTTGTCCACCTTTGCCGCCAGAAGTTCTATTGGTAGATGATAGGGCCAAAGTCCATACCGCCATACTTATTCAATTCTTTTTGTAAGCACGGGCACAAAAGATAGGGCACTTTCACTCCTCTTACTCGCCAAACTCTATATAACTGAGGGTGCAGTTCGCTGCATCCTGTACCTCCCTGCTGGGGAACAGACGTTGTGGACTGAGACTCACTGCGCTCCATCCCCCTGGTGGAATCCTGAGGAGGGGCACACACTATCAAGGAGTAGTTCTGGCTCTGTGATGAGCCACTGACGTCACGGGGGTGCGGCTCTAGTTCTCGCGCCAGACCCAGGCAGATTACTGCAAAGCATTGTGGCGCAGCCTGGCCGCCATTAGCACGTGCGCTCTCCTGACTTGGCGGGAGACACCATTTTAGGTGTGACTCATTATTAGCATCCCCGGTGGAGGGGCCCAACGAAATTGCGAAGTCAGGATAGATAATTGGGCACCCATTGGTCGGACCCTCGGGCAGATTTAGAAATTGGGGGCCCTCTTCCCCACATAGGGCATGGCCCACATTTATTATCATGGCGCTCCATTGACAGAGGGAATCATACCTTCGCCCTATGACCCATGCTTGCGCCAGTCCAGGGAGTTTGCGAACATGATCCTGGATGTCTATCGCAAATGCATGAGCAGGAACTCCGCCCACAACGACCAGGCGGTTCTGGGTCGGGCTAATCTTTATGGCCCATGCGTGGACCTCCTGCCTTGAGGGCACCGACATAGTGGAAAATTAAATTGAACAATTTGACTGAAAAAAAGGATAGGGCACCCCAGGTCTGAGATCTCAGCAGCGCATCCAAATGTAACACAGTTTCCCCACCCCCAATCGCAGATAGGGACCCTGTGGGGAAATCTACATATGTTACCAGGTGTGGTGCAATACCTGATAGGCTCACAGGAGGCCTGAACCTCCGCCACTGGGAGCCTGGGGTGTATCCTGGAATGTACTGCTTACAGCGCCTCCACCTGTGCAGGGATTCTAGTGTGTAGAATAACCCCTTACACAGGAACCACAGAATAAGTACTTACACCAGGGTATGGATAAAACAGTTTACTATATGCACTAAAACATAACACATTACAATACATCAACATAACAATAGCAACACAGCAGTGTCACCCTTAAGCTGGCCTCACTGGGCCGCAACCCAACCACCATCCACCCAAGTGTGGAACAGCGCTGCCCACTAATATGAGGTGTGTAATTGGTGCACTTGGTGACTTGATGGTACCTGCCGGGTGTGTCCACACCCGGGCGCGCAGATGCTGTACTTGGCTGATGGATCCGAAAGCGTGATCCACGATGCTTCCGCTCTTGATGCGTGGGGTGGCGTCCCACAAGACAATCACACCAGGAAGATAGTCTCTATCTTGAGTGATGGTCTGTGTCCAGACACAATTGTCAGGGGCTTGCAGCACTGCAGCTGTGTCCTTGAACCTAACAAATAACTAAAGGGGCAGTGCACCTTCCTAGGGCCTGTCCCTGTCGCAACCACAATCTATGGTATCGCTCAGGGCCTGTCTGGGGCCAAAGGGGTAACCTGGCCTAGTATGCAAGGGCTACTGCTCCCTACACACACCCTTCCCTAACCTGCTCCCAGCTCTGACTCTCTCATGTCCTTCACTGTCTGCTTCCTGACTGCACATAACAATGTAGCCAATTCCCTGCTGCAGAGAATCTGTCAGCCTTAGTGGCTGTCAGGCTGCATGTGATCTGTGTGAAAGGGCAGTCCCCAGAGGCTGCTGGGACTTGTAGTCCACTCAGGACCTCTTTAGCATTGGGGCTGCATGCTCTATGTGTAATGGCCGCCGCTACTCTCCACTGAGCCTGCGCAACTCTGTAATGGCCGCCGCATCACCCTAACTGCTCATGCGCGACTTCTAGGGGTCCCTGCACTACGGAGCACCATCGGTGACCTGCCTCCCTCTCTGTAATGGCCGCCGCATCTCCTGGGGCTACACTGCGCAGGCGCGAGCTTCCGCATATGCACGAACGCACACAAAATGGCAGTGACTGGCTGTAGATGCTGCCGAGAGCTCCCTGCAACGCACTCACTCCTGCAGCTCCCTGACACAGCGCAGGGGTACCCGCTACTTCACGCAGGTGAGGGGCGCCAGTGGGGACCCTGTTACACTTGTAATGATGAAAAAAGGAGAGTGAAAGCGCGCATTAGCAAGCAAAGATGACAGAAAAAAAGGAGGTTGAACATCTGTTATACAGCCCTTTAACCGAATGTTTATTTATTTATTAAAATGATTTATCAGGAATTAATACATTGAGAGTTACCTCTCGTTTTCAAGTACTGTATGTCCTAGACATTGTTAATATGACAAATAATACATGGTTAAAAATACAATTACATACATTAACAGGGTAGACATTATATACAATACATTGCATGCACAGTTAGAGAAGATTTATATTATAGGCTTATAATAATAGCACGTTCTTGTATAGCGCTGCTAGTTTGTTACGTAGCGCTTTACAGAGACATTTTGCAGGCAGGCACAGTCCATAGAGAGATGTAAATGAAAGAGAAGGGGTGCATGAGAGAGAGGGTTGCATGAGAGAGAGTGAGAGAGGGGTGCATAGAGCTTACAATCTATGTTTTTTGGTGCCTGAGGCATAGGGAGATAAAGTGGCTTTCCCAAGGTCACAAGGAGCCGACACCGGGAATTGAACCAAGCTCCCCTGCTTCAAACTCAGTATCAGTCAGTGCCTTTACTCACTGAGCCACTCCTTCAGTTACAGACCAGACTAAAATGTGATACAGCCTTTGTTTTGAAAGAACTTTTGACCTTGTAGTGCATACCATACTGTAAATATAGAACAGATTAAATGTGTTGGTCTTGTTGATACAGTGCAAATATGTTTACATGTAAATAAGGAAGATAAAAATAATATTATTATGTCAATATCATTATTTATGCTTTAAATTATTATTTATAGAACCTGTATTTGCTAATGTCAGTAATATACTCAGATTATGTTACAATAATATATCATGTATGTAAATTATATATATCTATGCATAACAGCATCATTCTATGCTGTACAAATAATTTTAGAGTATTTTGTAATGCATTCATACAGTAGTTTTATTAATGGTATCACCAACAACTACAGTGTAATAATAATTTGTTCTTGTATAGTGCTGCTAGTTTTATGGAGCGCTTTACAGACTGTCCCTGCCCTGTAGATCTTACAATCTGTTTCTTGGTGCCTAAGGCACCACAGGGAGGTAAAGTGACTTGCCAAGATCACAAGGACCCAACACCTGGAATTGAACCCGGTTCCCTTGCTGCAAACTCAGTGCCAGAGTCAATGTCTTTACTCACTGAGCCGCTCCTATGGGTCAATCATAGTTAATCAAGTCACATAATGCAACATATAATCATACTGCACCGATTCTAAATGTTCACACCATCATGTATAAAACGGTATGCTAAAATGTTGTATAATTATGTTCCCTAACAGAACGATATCTACACAGTACATAATAAACATACTATAAACACAACTTTTTATTATAATAATGTGCATGTTTTCTCGAATATACATATGATCTGGCATGGGTAAGTAACACATTTATTATTATAGGGTGTCCATTGATTTTCATTGTGGGTATTTTTTACCCTGTTGTAGGCTAAGTTAGCAAAAGCAAATCAATGGATTAAATGGCTAGTGTTTATTTTTTTGTATTGTCATTTTTATTTTATTTTACTGTGCATTTTGTATGCTTTTGAATGGGCAAAAGCTGTTTTAGCCATGTTTGAGGTAGAAGTGAAGGGGGTAGTTGCCCTGGGGTGGGCACACATGCCGTAAACAGGCTGCAGATTTCATCCTTTTGGTCTACGATCACTGAGGCAGTAAATCTTACTACATCTGTATTTTCCCCTTGCTATGGAAGGGTTTACAGTGCTGTATGTTTTATATATTACTCATTTACTACACTCTCATAATACTGATCACCTATTGGGGCTTACAACAATGTTTAAACCTCTAAAAACTGATGACAGATACTTTGGTGCCTATGCAAACAATGTATAAATTATCTTGATTAGCCTTAACAAAAAGACTGTACCAAATTAATGAACTGTTTGTCAATAAACTAATTTTTATGTTTTATCTTTTAATTTGTATGGTATATAATTACAATGACCTACCTTTTCAAATATTACTAAGTCTAATTAGCTATTGGAACTGTTGGATACATTCTGCAAAATGTTTCCAACTTTATGACAAAATGCAATAATTCAGGAAAATAATTGGGACTATTTACATTTAAATTGAGCAGGATTTTGAACATTTTGAGTAGACTGTATTATTATATTATGCTTCCCTGCTGTATACTGTACATTAGTGTAATTTTCAAGCCACTTATTTGAGAATCTGTTTTAAATTATTTAAACTCTGCATATGCAGAATGCGGACCATTTCATTAAACTATTATATAGCAAAGCTAAAGTTTCTGCTTTCAGCTAATGTTATGTTATACAGTATGAGTTATGTTTAGTAGATATACTATAGGTTCAGATATAGATAACCAGTTTTTATTAAAGATGGGTAAAACCGGATGTATGAAATCAAAACTTAGAAGAATCTTACAGTATATTCCATAACAAAAAATGGAACCAAAATCCCTTATCATTTTCAAAGCGAAACCCCAAAAATATTTATAACCAAAACCGGAAAACACCAGGCCACGTGCCGATCTCTGTAATTGAGTTGAAAACTTGAGTTATCTCTCGCCATATACTTTTTTCAATTATTGTAGGTTTTTCAGTTGTATATATTAGTTTCCAAAAATGTTTAAGATTTTATAGATTTACTTTATCTATTGTTTTTAGATATATCCCACTTATTTTGAACTGCTTTCATGGTTACGTACAAATACCGAACAAAATACATTGAGTTTTTGCAAACCAAAAGAAAAACTTTAGGGCATAGTTAACCATAGTGACAATCAATGGGTTAAATGGCTAGTGTTTTATTTTATTGTAATGTGTATTTTGTTACGAATAATGTATCTGTTATTCTTCTCAATTGGCATAGTTCTATTAGCCAGATTTGTTACTTTGTGTGGTGGGTGGGGATGTTTTTTTGGGGTAAAAGGGGTTGGTAAAGGTTGTAATTACCCCTGGGATGGTGGTTAGACCTCTTGGAAGGGCATAAGGGAAGGTGGGGGGGGGGGGGGGGTGGTTAACTCCTTCATTACCTGAGCAGTTAGCCTCTAAGGTAATAAAGGGGGGTTATTAATGTATTTAAAATGTTAATTGTTTTTTTTAATTATAGCTTAATATTGATTGCAAATGTTTCTATCTAGCCTCTCCAATGATAGACAATCAAGGTGACAATCAATGATTTTATGTTATTTTGTGGTAAATACTATACTGTAGGTCTTATTTTGGTTAATGCCCCAAACCACTATTAGCCACCTTTGACATATAGGGATATTGGGCATTAGTCTAGAGGAGTGGTTAGGCCTTCCGGGGTTGTGACATGAGTATTAAATCCCTTCATTACCTTTAGCGGTTAGCCACAAAGGTAATGAAGCTTTGATTTCAGTTAATTATTTTTAGCACACTGTTTTGAAACAGGCGGTCTTTGGAGCTGAAGCCCATTCATTTTAGGTCCAGGAAACCTCTGCTTTTGAGATACAGACCTCCATAGGGGGTGCCAGGATCTCCTACACGTTTTAATGTCCAGGTCACGTGGGCCGTAATGCGGGAGATTTAAACTTGCAGGAGATATCATTTATCTCAGGGAGAAGGGGGTCCCTGGACCAGAAATGGAGTTCAGCTCCAGAGACCCCCTTCTGTAATACTGTGTACTAAAAATAATAGAAGCAGGGACCTATGCTGCGTTAATCCTTCAGGGAAATTCACTGTTCTCTGGGTCGTGATCGCATAGGTTGCGCTCCAGCCTCTCCTAATTGAGCTCATGGCGCAGTAAATCTGCCAGAAACAGGAACCCTCACTGCCATATCACTTAAGGGATACTGCCCTTATGGTTATGGAGGAGCTGCGATCTGACCTCATTTGGGCTCTATTTGTCAGCACTTTTTCTCATCCCTACGCCTGTAGTAAATCTTACTATATCTGTAGAGTCAGAATCACTTGACAACTTCTCCATTTGGTAATGGTGGACAAAGTTTAGTAGGAGTTCTGCAGTACTTGAACAGACAATGATGACTGGCTGATTAAGAAACCAATGCCTAAGCTGAATTAATTTGGGATCATACTGTACATTATTTTTTAATTCACAAAATTAAATATTTATCCATTATTCATTATTCTCATAAGAGCATCTTCGGTTATATGAACTGGTCAAAAAAAAAAAAAAACCTTTGAGAGATTCACCTAATCGAAAAGAGCTTAAGAATAGTTGTTAACCCAGAAGAGAAAGGACTCAGCTAGATTAGCACTCACAAAACCTGCAGTGTGTAAATTTGTCAAGTTAAAATTAATATTTAATGAAATTTTATTAAAATAAAGTGTGCATCAATAAAATTTAAGTTATAAAAAAAAAAAAAAAAGTGTGCAAATAAGGACAGACTACTAACTCACATAAAGTAAGACAAAATTAGTGCCAGATAGATGCTGAATATGATATGCTAATGGGGTGGTGCCGTATTCCACTTTACTTATAGTTATAATAAATTTTGTAAACAAAACAAACAAAATTAATTATAACTATAATGGAGTTTGCTAACATGGGTACGTGTCAGTTTGAAACATGATCCGGATATTATCTAGTCTGGATTTTGCCTGACATCCACTGATACATGAAGGTACTATCTCTTAACAGGGTACAGTTGCTGTACGTCTGTACCACTGATTTACTCTAACTGTCAATTTAGCGGAGTGAAATACGGCACCACCCCATTAGCATATCATTCCAGCTGACCCCATCTATCTGGCACTTATTTTGGTCTTATGTGAGTTAGTAGTCTGTCCTTATTTGCACACTTAATTTTTGAAAAGATTTCATTAAAGATTCATTTTAACTTTATAAATTTACACACTACAGTTTTTTTGGGTACTAATCTAGCTAAGTCCTTTCTCTTCTGTGTTAACTATTAGTACATTTCTCAGCACAGCGCCATAACCTACCGCTGTTATTCTATACAGCAATTAGCTGAGCAGGGTTATACCTTTCCTTATACTCCCATCCCCCCCTCCCTCCCTTTTTCCCACTATGTATATCCTTAAGAATAGTTGAACAGATCTCAGAAGCAATCAAAATATTTTTTATTGAATTGGCGAATAGTGTAAACATTTATTGGGGTAAAAGTAGCAGAATATTTTTGGGATACTGTACAGTAGCTACTTTTTAGGCTTTTTTAATATACTATACTTTGAAATAAATTGAATCAGCCCATTATTGGAATTTATTTGTTAGTTAGTTATAATTTAGGGCCTCATGCAGAGAGCAGCGCTAACAGGGAAAGCGGCATGTTTTGGCGAATTCTGCCTTGAGAAAGGCAGATAATGGCAAGTTTTAAAAAAAGCGCCAATTTTTTTTTTTTTCTTGAAACTCGCCGCGCGGCTGGAGAGATCCTAATCTCTCCAGTGTTTAAAACGGCCGTATGCAGAGAGCCGCGAACGCCATCTAGTGGCTGTTCGCGCCAAAAAAATGGCGCGATTTTCAACATTTTTCCTCTCCACCATGAAGCTGGCGCTCCGCGGCCGGTGGAGGAGGAAAAAAAAAAAAAACATTTCTTTCCCACTAGTTTCAACAGCGCTCATAGCGCTGGTTGAAACTCTCCATATGCAGAAAGGATTGTAAATGCAGTTTTTTCGGACCTTTCTGCATATGGAGAAAAAAACTCTCCAATAAAGCTAAATTTTATTCCCCTCTCCAATTCTAAATAGCGCTGCTCTCTGCATGAGGCCCTTAGTTTTATGCAAAAACAGCAGAGAGAGGTTTCAATAATTAGTGCAAATCTTGACAATCACATAGCTAATTTTTTACTGTAATCTGAGCCAGTTTGCAAGCAGCAACACATTTTTTGAATCTTCCAAACTTGCTTCTAACATTTGGCACAAATCTCTTTGGAGGAGAGGCTAATGCCATCTAATGGCGGATTTCTTTGGCACAAAGAGACAAAAGCTGCACTAGGTGTTAATGCAACTTTTCACACATCTCTATAATATTGTGCTTACTCTCTCTATTATCTCCTCATATCCTATGCTATCCCTCACAATCGAGGATGATTGTCTTCTGTAGATGGCCGATTAGGCAGATTCAGCAATGACAGACAATGCTGAAATTCGGGCATGTGTTTCAGAGCATAATGAGTGGCCTTTGGTTGTTTTTGCCCACAGCACATTGTTTCTGCCCATCCTGCTTTTATGCCTTTTTTGTAGAAGAGTTTGAAATGCTGAGATCCTTGCAGCAGACTTCATCTGGGGCATCATGGGTAAACGTTTCCCATGAATTCATGTTGATGTTTCATTTCTTCATGATGACTTAGAGAACTTTCTTTGAGGACCCTCCTCCTGAGCATAAACCATCAGTGAGCTGGAACAACAATACTTGCTTCAAGAGTATGGAGTCGGGTATTCAGATAACATGGCCAACCAAGCAAAATTGATGTCTGATGATTCTCACCACAATGCTTGCCGTGATGGGCCTTCATCACCTCAAGCTTAACATGTCAGAGACATAACACCTCATATTCCCTCCCAAACCATGCCCAATTTTCCCTCCTCCATTACAGTCAATAACATCAACATCCACGCAGTCTTGCAAGCATGCTTCCTAGGTTTTACATTTGACTCCTCCTTTTACTTCTTCCCAAATGTAAACATTCTTAAATCATGTTGATTACTCCTTCACACCATTGCTATATTATGCCACTTCCTATGTTCCAGAATCGCTAAAACACTAATGTATGCCCTTGTTCACTCCCGTATTGAATAATGTAAAATTATTTTTTCTGGCCTCCCTGGCTCGCACCTCTACAATCTGTTCAAAATGCTGCTGCTACAATCATTTCCATGTATTCTAAACATGTATCAGTTTCTGTCCTCCTGAATGCTCTCTGCTGTTTTACTACAGTATTAACTTCCGCATAATCTATAAAAATAATCGTCCTTCCTTATAAGACTCTGCACTCCTCAGCACCTCCATATATCTCAACTCTTAATTCTCATTACACTCCTATTTTCCTCTTACACTCAAGTCATGGTTGTCTATTCTTTGCACCTTTTACCTCTACAGCCCTCAGTCATATTAAACCTTTTCACTAATCCTACCCTACCTCTTCCACTCAATATTCGTCAAGCACCTTCACTTTCCACTTTCAAAGCCCTGCTATAAATGTACTTCTTTAAATCAGGCAGCTTTAGAAAGGAAGCAGACATTTTATACACCTGTACTACAAACTCCAGATTACCTTGATCTCACTGACTGCATGTTTCATAATGCACTTATACTCGTAGTGTGTATGTACGCCTCCCAACAAACTTAGCTCTTGTGTGGTCATTTACCGATTGTGTTTATTACTATTGTTTGTACTTAATTTAGCTTGTGTAGCCCCGAGGTAAATTTGAGCTTTCTGGCCCCTCTCCGCGAGTGCCGTGTGGTAGCGGGTGCCGCCGGAGGCTGCGACGGACCCGCCGGCACTTCGCGAGGGTGGGGGCCAGTGCAGGGAGCAGCGCTAGGTGTTGCGGCGCAGGCCGGTTGCCGGGGACGCGATCGGGCCGTCGCTAGGTCCGCGATCGCGTTGCCACCGGCCCGGCGGCTTGAGAAGAGGGTGCCGCCATTGCGCGTTAGCTCGCGCATGCGCAGTAGGCGGCCACAGCAGGGAAGGCTCCCGACAGGTCGCGCATGCGCAGGTAGGATCCCCACAACTAGGGAGAGATCGCGCGAGGGCAGGCATAGGGAGACAGAGGTCAGGTGCTCCCTTGCGGCCAATAGGGCTGGAGGAAGCTCAGCCCGGGAATATAGATACATTTCCCGGGCTTTGCACAGTCAGTCCGCACGAGGAGAAGGAAGGAGTAGGAAGGGTGTAGGGAGCGCGTGGCTCCTGCACCAGGTAAGGGTTCTCCTTAGGTCCCCAGGCAGGCCCCAATTCCCGGTAAGGGCAGGGGGTAACTGAAAAGGGACGGCCCTAGATAAGGAGGTTACCCTTAGGTGCGGGAGGTGCAGTTTGGCAGTGCCACAGCGGATAGGGCTGTGGGCACTGGCAAATAGGCACAGCGTGAGTGCAGTGGATTTGCTGCGGGTTCCAGTGAATGGTGTGTATCGTTCTGTGTGTGTTGCTGCATGTGCTGGGCGCAGTGTGTGCAGCGTGTGTGAATGCCTGCAGGCTGACAGTGAGAGCTGTATGTCTGCTGCAGGCTCTTAGGTGTTAGTTAGCAGTTTCAGATAGGACTGGGTAGCTAGGGGAGGGGGCAGGTTATTGTTCCACAGGCCCTAGGAGTTTTCCCCAAGCCATCCCAGGTTGCGGTTCATCAGGGACAGGCCCTAGGTTAGGGTTCCTGTCCTGATAGGGTTAGTTAGGGATAGCGGCGGTTGCTGTTCCCGTGATGCGGTTGCTGTTGCCGTGATTCGGTTGCTGTTCCCGGGAAGCGGTGGGACCCTCGTTGGGGTCCACGGAGAGAAGTACCTGGATAGGATCAGACGGACGTCTGACCCTTTTAGAAGTGTGTTGCGGTCCCGAGCATCGGAGTGCTCGGAAGGTACTTCTGTATTACTGGTATAAGTGCACCAACAGGCCTATTCATATAGTGACTGCGCAGTCACCCACTACCTCCGTAGGAGTACGGGACATTGGGTGTGGGGGATCACAGGACACTGGGTGGGAACACCAGACATTGGGCTGAGGTGATGCGGATAGAGCATCAGGTTATGTGATGTTATGTACTGTGTTATATGTTCTCAAGTAAAGTGTTAGTTATTGTTTTATATCTATGAGTGTTATTGTATTTCTTACCCAGGGCTATCTTTCATAACGGGGATCCTGGGTAAGTGGCGGTGCTGCACCAGGTAATGGTAAGGGTTTCCCCAGGCTCCCAGCTAGCGGAGGCTCAGATCTCCTGGAGCCACAGGTGTTATGCAGTACCAGTAGTCCTTTAGAGCAGGTGTGTTGCAGGGAAAGGAACCGGTTAGACCACGAGGGGCCAATGTGAGATTGGGTGGGTCAGGCGGTTCACAAAAAGGGCTACACTTGTATTGTGATTTTGTTGCGTACAATGTTGTTGCTATATAAATAAAACTATACATAGTGTTTCCTGTATCAGAAGGACCTTCCACTGGCACTTTTCCAGCATTTTGATTTTTCTCCTGTATGCTGTTTGTCTCAGCTCCATATACTGTATTAAGGTAGAGATTATGCCTGTTTGATAAACTATAAGATTGTTTTCAGATCTGATGTCATGGTTTTTGAACATCCATCTTTCTCTTGTGACTGAAGGCCCAATTCATTTGAGGCAATTCATTGGTTGGATTTCTTCTTTAATCTTCTGTGAGAGGCGGCTTCCAAAGTACTGTATGCAAAATGCTCAATGTTCTTCAGAGTCTCATCATCAATTTCTATGACCAGAGCTGATAATTGCTAATTAGGATCTTGTGGATGGAGAATCTTAGTTTTCTGAAAGTTAAGCACCAGTTCCACATTCCTGTATCCTGTGAAAGATGTTGACGATTATCTGACAATCTACTTTCGAATGAACACACTACAGCATTGTTAGCATACTGGATGTCAATGAAGTCAAGGTGGTCTTTATTCAGAATTGAAGTTGGCTGATGTTAACAGCTTACCATTCATTTGATAGTTTAGCTTGTCTGTGCTCAGATGCGCATTGCAAAAACAAATGCCAAGAAGAGTGTTGGGGCAATGATACAGTCTTGCTTTCCACCCATCTTAATATTAATTGTGATGGTTCCATTATTTAGAATCACCATTCACGTATCATGGAGCAGACAAAGAGTGGTGACACATTTTGGTTAGAATCCTTCAAAAGGAACTTCCAAAGCACTTCTCAGAATCTCGGTTTACAAAGTTAAAGACTTCTGTCATGTCAAAGAAGGCCATGTAGAGAGGTTTATGTTGTTCCCAATTTTATTCCAGTTGGCGAGCTGTAAAGACCATGTCAGTTGTGCCTCCAGATTACCTACACCCTCTGAGATTCTCGGTGAAG
The DNA here is from genome assembly GCF_040206685.1 of Ascaphus truei. Classification (NCBI taxonomy): domain Eukaryota; kingdom Metazoa; phylum Chordata; class Amphibia; order Anura; family Ascaphidae; genus Ascaphus; species Ascaphus truei. The sequence continues at coordinate 216,339,795 of NC_134483.1, forward strand.
CTATTCAGCAAATGAAAGGAAATGTATCAGGAGCATTACCACAATAATCTTTCTTGCGGTACACATCAGGTCGATCTCTTTGTAATTTCCATAGTCAGATGTTTCTCTTTTCTAGAAGATTGTCATGATCATGGCATCCCGAAGGTCATGTGGGATTTTCTCATCATTGTATATCTTTTTCTCTGTGTTGTGAGCTCCGATCCCCACTTTCATGAAGATTAAAAAAGAATTCAATCAGCTCCAGGAGTTTTGTTGTTCTTCATACAGTATGCTTGAATGCTTTCCTCACCTCATAAAAGGATGGAGGGATTCCAAGCTTGTGTTGTGGGATGGAGCTAACAACACATTTGTAAAAACAATGGAAAAGCTCTTCAAAATGCTCCATCCAACAAGCATTGAGTGCTTATCTCTCCTTTATCAGATCTCCTCCATCTTTAGGGCTTAAGCGGGTTAGTACCCGAGTGCTCAGACCATAAATGGCTTTGGTGGCACTGAAAATCCATGCATACAGTGGATGTCAGAAAGATATTGGATATCCTATCCTATGTTCTGCTTGCTGTAAGTCCTATTTTGGATCATTGCCTTGGCTTGTTGGGGATTTTATTTATTTTGGCTGCAAGTTGATGTTGTTCTGCAAAGCACAAAAGGCTTTTCTCTTTCAGTCAATAAGCTGTTGTATTTCCCAGTAATTCTCATCAAATCATCAATCAAGCGCCTAGCATACTGTACTGTACCTCAAGTGATGCAGACATCTTTGTGATCAAATTACATATTCAATAAAGTACTAATGGTTAAATCGTAGGTATTGCTATGATGTCTTGTGCTTGTTTTTTTCTGGCAAAACAGTGTATTGTTGATGGTTAGTCAATTTGCCGCACATTTGGGCAGGAGAAGGATTACCTTCCTCATTACTTCCTTGTTTATGGCCCTGGTTCAAAGGTTTGAGTCCCTTCTGACTCTGGCATTGATGTTGTAGAGAAGAATCATTCTGTCAACCTCTAGCATTGGACCGCCTTTGCTGCTGTTCAGATTCTGACAGTCTACTGCCTGCCCCACTGTAGAGAACCTATGAAAGCACAGTTAGAAGTTGGGTAGTGATCACTGATTAGTGATCATGAATGAGGCTTATTGTAGTGACCAGTACTCACCATGTCCCAATTCGTCTGAAATTGTTATAGCACTTTGCGAACCATGCAAAATTCCCCTTGATTTGGCACAAAATATTCTTCAAGCATGTGAGAAAAAATCCTTTTTAGTAGAGTACTGTGGCAGGACGGCCTGTAGCCGAGGTCAGGGAACAGTCCACACGTATAGTTTCAGGATAAATAAAAACGTTCAGTGGCTTTATTTCTCCACAGTAACATAACATGCGCGTACACTGTCCCTTTAAGCAAATAAATCCTGCTCCACGTTGGGAGAAAAACTGACTAACAGCAGTCCTAGCTAGCAGGCTGGCTGGCTAAACCATACCCAAACCGTAAGAGTCTTTTTAAGCAGTCATGCAAACAAGTGAAAGAAATCTTACTTTGGCTGCAGTAAGTAGTGTGCTGTATCCTTCTGGCTAGCAGCACATCTATCCATGTGCTCTCCTCTGACACAGGCAGCTACAGCTGGTAACAAGATCCTTATCTACCTTGCTGGCTCTCAGGTGTCAGTTTACATCATGATTAGCTAGCTTCCACCTGAGTTAACCCTTATGAGTGCTGGATGAAGCACTCAGACATATGTTTCCCAGGCATAACTGATAGGGATTGACTTCACCCTGTCACATACCTCCCCTGTTTGTGTGTGGCTAGTGTCCCACACGGCTGAAGCCCGACCCTCCACTCCTTCCCTTGACAAAAAATCAGCATTTCCATGGTCCTTTCCAGGTCTATGCTGAATATCAAAAGAGAAGGGTTGGAGGGCAATATACCACCTGGTCAACCTTGGATTTGTGTCCTTTATGGTGTTTAACCCCTTCAAGGGCGCATGGTCAGTGACCAGGGTGAAGTGTACTCCGGCGACATAATGTCTCAAGGCTTCAATTGCCCATTTTACAGCGAGGCACTCCTTCATAATAACGGAATACCTCACTTCCCTTGGGAACAGCTTCCGGCTGATGAACAGTATGGGGTTTTCAACACCATCAAATTGCTGAGAAAGCACTGCTCCCAGTCCTACCTCTGAGGCATCCGTCTGGATGATGAAGGGCTCTTTAAAATCTGGGCTCCGAAGAGCGGGGCCCTCTGACAGGCACTTTTTTAGCATGTCAAAGGCGTCTTGGCACTCCCAAGACCATTTAACTTGGGTCGGGCACTCTTTTTTGTCAGATCTGTTAGGGGTGCAGATATTTCCAAAAAATTGGGGATAAACCGCCGGCAATACCCTGCTAACCCCAAAAGGGAGCGGACCTGTGTCTTTGTCTGTGGGGTGGGGACGTCCTTTATGGCGGCCACCTTGCTAGCTAGTGGCCTTACTATCCCTCCCCCAACGGCATAGCCCAAGTACTTTGTAGTGGATTTACCCAGGGCACATTTTTTTGGATTTGCAGTGAGCCCTGCTTCTCTTAAGGACGTTAGGACTGCCCTTAACCTTTTTATATGAGACTGCCAGTGTCTGCTATAGATGACAATGTCATCCAAGTAGGCCGCGGCATATGCCCTATGGGGTCGTAGTACCTTGTCCATTAACCTTTGGAACGTGGCTGGAGCCCCATGTAACCCAAATGGCATAGTGACAAATTGGTATAAACCGAGAGGGGTGGCGAAGGCAGTTTTGCATTTGGATTCTTCCGCTAGAGATATCTGCCAATATCCTTTCGTGAGATCTAGGGTGGAGATATACTCTGCTTTACCAAGTGAATCAAGCAATTCATCCACCTTAGGCATTGGATATGCATCAAATCTGGATACAGCATTTACCTTTCGCAGATCCACGCAAAACCTCACCTTCCCATCTGGTTTAGGGACCAACATGATAGGGCTACACCATTCGCTGTGGGACTCCTCGATCATGCCCAATTCCAACATGTCTATTATCTCCCTCTCTACCAGGTCTTTTCGGCCCTCTGGCAATCTATAGGGACGGGACCGTACTTTTACGCCAGGTTCTGTCTCAATCCTATGGGACACTAAATCAGTCTGCCCTTGCAGCTCAGAAAAAACATCTGGGAACTGGTCACATACATCAAGTAGGTCTGACCTTTGTTCCGTTGTTAACTGCTCTCCCATGGGAACCTGATGGTCAGTGTACGTACTACCCTTTGGAAGCTTTGGACCAAAATCCGTCTCTCCTTCCCGAGGGTGGATGAACAGCGATCTCATCGTTTTCCCGGGTTTCAGGAGGTTCACGTGGTAGATTTGTTTACCCTTCCTGGACCCTGGTTGAGAGATCTCATAGTTCACCTCCCCGGTGCGGCGGAGAACTTGGAAAGGACCCTGCCACTTCGCAAGGAGTTTACTCTCTGATGTCGGTAGAAGTAGCATCACTTGGTCCCCAGGTTGGAAGACCCTCAAGCGAGCATTTTGGTTGTACTGCCTCTCTTGACGTTCTTGAGCAGATTTGAGGTTTTCCTTCGCAAACTGACCTATCATGTCTAGGCGGTTTCTAAGGTCTATGACATACTGAAGGGTATTCTTGGAGGGGGAGGGCTCCTCCTCCCAGGATTGCTTCAGTAGGTCGAGAATACCCCAAGGTTGGCGTCCATATAGGAGCTCAAATGGGGAGAAGCCTGTGGATGATTGGGGAACTTCTCGTACCGCAAACAACAGGAAAGGGAGAAGTTCATCCCAAGCTCGCTTTTCAGTGTCCACAAACTTCCTAAGCATACTTTTTAAAGTACGGTTAAACCTCTCTACCAATCCATCAGTCTGAGGCTGGTAGACCGAGGTCCGGACGGATTTTACCTCCAATAACTTCAGGACATCCTGCATTAACTTTGCCATGAAATTTGTTCCCTGGTCAGTTAACATTACTTGGGGAAGTCCTACCCTAGAAAACAGTTCTAACAGCCTGTGAGCAACCTGTTTAGCAGTGGCTGATCTCAGAGGTTAGGCCTCAGGATACCTGGTGGCATAATCAACAACAACGAGTATAAATTTATGTCCCTTCGCAGAGGGTTCTAAAGGTACGACCAGATCTACCCCAATTCTCTCGAATGGGACGGCTACCAAGGGCAGAGAAACCAAAGGAGCCGGCTTCTGTCCTTTTTGGCTAGTTAACTGGCATTCAGGACATGTCTCACATAGTTTCATGATGTCACCATGTATGCCTGGCCAGTAAAACCGGGACGAGATGCGGTCCGTGGTCTTATCTCTGCCCAAATGACCACCCCATGGGAGAGTATGGGCTAGGGTAAACACTGTTTTAATCAACCCTTTAGGGACTAGCATCTGTCGAATGACCTCCCCTGTTTGTGTAACCTTATTCACACAATATAGTATGTCATTCAACAGTTCAAAATGTGGAAACACTTTTACACCTTGTTCATCTATTATCTTGTTGTTGACCTGTACCACCTTCTCATATTGTCTAGCCAGAGCTCGGTCCTCCCTCTGCCTCTGACGGAAGTCAGGAAGATCCAGGTCTGGCAACACTCTCGTATCTATCTGTTCCCCACCCTGGTCATCCCCGGCCATGACCTGCAGTCCTTTGGGCTGACTAATGTTACCAAAAGTCCCAGCCTTTCTTAACCAGTCCTCTTTTTCCACACGTCTCTGTTTACGTGTCTTTGGGACATGGTGTCTACGGGGGAAAATCTCTGGGGAAAAAGGGAACAAGTCTCCGGGCTCCTCCGGTACCAGAGAAGTAGGCTCCGTAGGAGTAGGGGCCAACAATGTTTCGAGGTATGGCCAGTCTCGGCCAAGTAGAACAGGAGCAGGTATCCAGGGAGCAACTCCCACTAGTAGGCTAGCCTCTTGATCCTGGAAACGCAGTTTAATGTTCGCCGTCGGGTATCTCTTTGTATCCCCATGGATACACTCGATATTCCAAGGAGAGTCATAAGATAGTCTATTGCTTGGAATTAGGCCCTCTAGGATCAGGGTTTTTCCAGAGCCCGAGTCCAGCATGGCGTTTACTTTTTTCCCCTCCAGAGATGCTGGGACTAACCACGGATTGTCGTCCCCTCGGAGACAAGCTGTGGCAGTGGTTCTGCCATATGAACAGTCCATTTCCTCATCTCCTGAGTCCGCAAACTCGGTCGTCCGCGGAAGCTCTCGACGGGGCTCGGTGTTTGGACCTCTCCGCTGTTGGATGGGGTCCTCCCTTCTGGTTGGTGGGGTTATCCTCTCCACCGGGTGGGTGACAGGAGTCCAGGTTCTCGGGGAATACTGTGGGTGGCGGCCTCCCTTGAGTGATCCAGTGGCCTCGGACCCAGGATGGGCGTCTCTGCGGGAGTTTGTACCAGGAACCCTCCGAGATGGGAAAGTGTCTTCCGATTGGGTTGACTGGATCTCCCGAGCTGGCGGGTTGTAGACCCCTCGATTGTCTGCTCTCCTGCCTCTAGTATCACCGGAAGCAACTGGTGTTTGCACCGGCCGTTCCCAGCTATCCTGTTGGGTGTCGTCGCCCAGGAAGTTTTCCACCAGCGGACTGCTGAATCCAGGGAAAATGCAGCATGTCTTTTTACCCAGGAGTGGGAGGAGGGGGGCAGTATCTGTATGAACTGCTCGAGCACAAACTGTTCAAGGATCTCTGCCTTGTCATGTTTTTCCGGTTGTATCCACCTGGCACATAAGTCTACTAAGCGGTGGGCTACGACCCGGGGTCTGTCTCGGTTTGTATATTTGACTGTCCAGAACCGCTGTCGGTAGGTCTCTGGCGTGAGGCCTAGGCGATCCAGAATAGCAGCCTTTAGTTTCTGATAGTCCATGTCCTCGGCCGCTGGAAGAGCCTGGTAGGCTGCCTGAGCTTCCCCTATGAGGAGTAGAGCCAGAGTCGTTACCCAGCGATCAACTGTCCAGCCGTGGGCCGTGGCTACCCTTTCAAAAGTGAGGAGAAAGGCCTCTGGGTCTTCGTTTGGCTTCATTTTAGGCAGCATCACCGGTGGGTTATTTGGAATCCCTGGTCTGCCTGGGGTTGGGCCTTCGACCAGCAGTTGGAGTAGCTTTTCCTCTCGCCGGGCCTGTTGCTCATCTTGCTGGGCTTGTCGCTCATCTTGCTGGGCTTGTCGCTCTGCTTGCTTCTCTGCTAGCTGGAGCTGTTGCTCAAGGAACTGAGAAAAAAATTTCTCCATTTTTTTTTTTTTGTGGCCCTTCAGATACAGGGGCCGTCCGACATCCCACTTCTGACACCACCTGTGGCAGGACGGCCTGTAGCCGAGGTCAGGGAACAGTCCACACGTATAGTTTCAGGATAAATAAAAACGTTCAGTGGCTTTATTTCTCCACAGTAACATAACATGCGGGTACACTGTCCCTTTAAGCAAATAAATCCTGCTCCACGTTGGGAGAAAACTGACTAACATAGCAGTCCTAGCTAGCAGGCTGGCTGGCTAAACCATACCCAAACCGTAAGAGTCTTTTTAAGCAGTCATGCAAACAAATGAAAGAAATCTTACTTTGGCTGCAGTAAGTAGTGTGCTGTATCCTTCTGGCTAGCAGCACATCTATCCATGTGCTCTCCTCTGACACAGGCAGCTACTGCTGGTAACAAGATCCTTATCTACCTTGCTGGCTCTCAGGTGTCAGCTTACATCATGATTAGCTACCTTCCACCTGAGTTAACCCTTATGAGTGCTGGATGAAGCACTCAGACATATGTTTCCCAGGCATAACTGATAGGGGTTGACTTCACCCTGTCACAAGTACCAACAGGCATTGACTAGAATATCTCTCAAAACATTAATCTATAGAACATGTGGATAGATGCCTATCTCTTTCCACCTCTCTCTTTGTCTCCATCTCTATCCCTATCTCTTCTCTCTCTCCTGCAAAAGTCATATTTCTGAATCTTTCAAAGTTTTAGAACCTAAGACTGATTTGTTTTTAGCCCTATAAAGCTTGGCATAATATCGCATAAATTGGCAACTGTTATAAAAAAACTCTTTAACTAGTTATCAAAATGCCTACTAACCTCGTCCCCTTCTCTCAAACGTCTGATTCAAAATAATTGCGGCTTCCACCACTGGTGCAATGTGTACAGAATGCCCTGCTGCAGCGTGCACCTGGTTGCAATCATGTTGCCTATTGTATATCTGTACTGTACATTGACACGTCATGTAGAGTAAAAAATCATGGATTTTGTGTCAGTTTGGAAGCAATGCCCTAGTTTGCTGCACTTGATGCAAAGTCCACAGATTCACGGACTGGTGATATTTTGTCATTTCCCAATTTTGTCTTATAAATTTTCAAAAAATCTTCAAACTACCATTTCCAAAACATTGGTAAATTACTTGTCCTGTGTTGTTGATGTCGAATATTTTAAAGAAAACATCTTACAATGTTTGGTGTTTGTTTACAGATTATCAATTTTGTTTTGTAGAAAATAAGGTAACTAACTCACCTGTCAATTTTTGCAAGCCAATAATTTTTTTTTTTATTACTGTAGGTAAAGGGGAAGTTTTAAACATTATCAGTTATCATTAGTAGTTGATTTCGAACAACAAAACAATTCTTTAAATATAACAGTTTATAAAATGTAACTTAAACAATATTCATGGGCTGCGGTACACAAGAATGTGCCATAAAAATAGTAATTCAGTTTGTAGTGCTTTTCATAGTCAGATGGAGATAGGTAGAGAAAGAACCCAATATAGCACTCAAGTTCACCCTCTGGTGATAAGTGTAATGATTAAAAACATAACTTTATTAATTTGCAACACATATAAAATAATGGGTGTTAAAACAACGTACTGAAGGTAATCAGATCTGTGTACTGATAGCCGTATAGGCTCAGGATCAAAGGTAATAGTGTGTATTTGGTTAATCTAGTTAACATACAAGACAACAGTCCTAATATGGATCTGTGTAAAATGCTGATATAACAGGGTGTGCTAAGGTAAGTACTAAAACTACAGGTCATAAAATGCAGTGTCTGCATATACCAGATGTTGACATAGGTGGAATGACTAGTAGTGGCTGATACACATAACTGAGCATATATAATATATACCCCAGTAGGTATTTGTGTGCAGTTGAGAGTCAGCTTGATCCCCCTCTGTGATAAAATCAATATGCCCTGCACTGTGTCGAACTGACCTAGAATGACCTGGTAGGGTCTGCAATAGTGGGGTGTGCTAACCTCTAGTAACCTTAGTAGCAGATATCATGGACAATACACTCCGATATCAGGTTAACATAGATGGTAATTATAACCCTTCTCAGGGAGAGTGTGACACATAAATAAATGAATGACACAGAGGGGGTAGCTGCGTGATCCAGAGAAGTAACCCTTAGGCTGCTGTAAAGGAACTCTCTCTATAACAGCTGTATACAACAACGCAACATAACCATAAGTTGCTACAAGCGGGGGAACTTCACTGGGTACTCATAATAAACGGAGCACTATCCCTGTAAATATTTCTCTATAGGAGGCTCATAGTGTCCATCGGGGCACTTAAAGCCTGTGTAAACAGCACGGGCAGAGTACCGCATCAACTCGCGGTGTAGAGCATGACTGCGGAGACAATCTGAACTCTGCGTGTTCACGTGCTCAGTAGGGGCTGAACTAGATCCTGGGGAGCAGCATCCTCCCAGCCTCAGGCTCTAAGAGAGAGACTGAAGCAGTCAAACTTAATGCAATATATTCCTGTTCCTCAATTAGTAGAGCAGGTGAGTGAAAACCAGAACCACTGTAAAATCTAGCCTGGAGTTTCTATCCCACAGTCTTAGCAAATGTGAAACTGGGGAATAGATCATTTTTTCCCTTTTTTACACTTTCTGCCTTAAAATTGGACAAACACTGCCTAATATTTAGGGACTATGTCACAGTGGGCAAAAATATTCTAGTTTCAGGCTTTTTTGACCAGTCGATCAGATTGTCAGAGTAAGAAGGAAACACTTCTAACAAAGCCGTTTAGACGTGGTTTGAACATGCGATAAGCACTTACAGAATAGCAAAGCATGTCAATCCGCTTGTAAAGTGTACTTTAGAAGCGATTTATCACACTTCTGAGCTACAGAATAGCTCCCTTTATATAAAAACAAATGCAAATATATATTCAATAAAAATATGTTGCAATATTAAATAGATCCATGACCTCTGCTGTATATAAATTTGAAAAGCATTACATTGTGGTTGTCCTCTCTGTAATCATTGTTGGATTTAGTAGTTTGTTTTTCCTAATTTATAGTTTTAACCATTTTAAAATCTTTGACTTTACTGGATAAAAAATGTCAAACATTTAAAGTTATGAACAGGATCTCCCAACTCTCTTCCAACACTGCTCACAATTTTCAATTTGTCCCAGTATCTGAAGAGGAGATTACACAAGCGCGCCTCAAATTAAAACTAAGCAGCCAATGTGGACCTGACTTACTGCAATCTAAGTTCCAAAGACTTGGTGAGCCAGCCATTGCCAAACCAATTGCTTCCATAGTCAACTCTATTCTGTCTGCAGGCCATATCCCTAAGACCTGGAAAACTGCCAGAGTTAGCCCAATCTTCAAAAGTTGGGACAAAAACAATGTCTCAAACTACAGGCCAATCTCTCTTCTCCCAATACTATCCAAAGTCATGGCAAAATGTTTTCACTCCCAATAAATTGATTACTATACCAAGAGAAATTTCCGTAGCCAATTCCAATCTGGCTTTCGCCCCAAACACTCCACGGTAACTATCCTGCTAAAAGTTTGCAAAGAAATCCAGGGTGGAATGAAACTGGGACAACTCACTGGTGCAATATTCCTAGATTTTGCAAAGGCTTTTGATACTGTTGATCATGTTATCTTGCTTAACAGACTCCAGTGCTCTGGAGTAGGTAAGAATGCTTTAAACTGGTTGCATTCCTTGGATATCACCTGTGGTGTCCCACAAGACTCTGTTCTGGGTCCCTACTCTTCTCAGTGTTTATCAATGATCTTCCTACAGCTTATAATTGAGCTTCAATACACATGTATGTAGATGATACAATCTTATATGCACACATCCCTAGCCTCTCCAACCTTGAACACATACTTCAATCTGACTTTTTGAGACTTGAAAATTGGATTTTCCAAAACAAACTGTTTTTAAACACTGACAAGACTGTAATAATGGTATTTGGGACCAAGGATATGTTTTTAAAGCTTCCAATGACTGAGCTCCAGATCAGAACCAACCCTAATGATACCCTAACTCCTGTTACTAGTTTTAAATACTTGGGCATATATTTGACTCCCATTTAACATTGGGGATGCACATTGATACCCTGTCATCTAGAACCTATGCCAAACTAGGTGTTCTTTACAGGAACAAATCCTCCCTAAATCTGCTGGTCAGAAAGCGTATCACACAGCAGATGCTAATGCAAATGATCAACTATGGGGACATAGTAAATGGCTCGGCACCCCAAACCCACCTTAGCAAACTTGATACCTTCTACAATTCAATATACAGTTTTGTTCTCCAATGCAACTACATCACTGCAAAATGCTTAAAGAACTAGATTGGTAATAACTTAAGTCTAGGCACAAAGTTCACCTTTACTATCTTGCCTTCAAATACTTTCTGGGTAAGCTACTTGTCAATAAGCTCCTCACCCCCACCACATGCAGCACTTATCATCTGAGATCTGACTCCAAAAGACTGTTCATGATACCAAAGTTAAGCAAAGTATCCGGCCGGTCCTCCTTCTCTTACCGTGCAACCCAAAACTGGAACAATCTACCAGAGACACTCACAGCCACCACCAGTCTAAGTTATTTCAATACTAAATCTGTCTCACATTTAAATCTGGTCTGTAACTGTTACATACGCCTATAATATACATGATCTCTAACTGAACATGCAATGTTTTGTATATAATGTATATCCTGTTCACATATGTAACTATGTATTCGTAACTATGTATTATGTGTCATCTTAACTCTATGCCCAGGACATACTTGAAAACAAGAGGTAACTCTCAATATATTACTTCCTGGTAAAACATTTTATAAATACAAAAATACATAATTTGTTACATACATCTTTGAAGTCTTATACATTACTGTGCAATATGTCAAAATCTGTGATGGTTCTGGATGAGATGTTTTCAGTTAGTTACATAAAATATGTCATTCTGTTGAGATATGAGTGCCATCACCCCTCACCCTATCAGTACATAGAGAAAATGGATGCCTTTGTTTAATGCATAGATAAGACATTTCTCAAGGATGTAAGAGTAGATAAGCAGAGAGCATTAAGAGTTATCATCCAGACCTTTTATTTTTCAAAGGGAGTCCTTTCAATATTTCCAAAGAATGGATGTAAACAAGAGTAATACTGTCGGCTTTTGAAAAAATGGGTTGCAGCTTTATTCAAAGGATTGACGTTTCAGTCCCAACACAGACATTTGTCAAGATGTAATAAACATACTGTATTGTGCAAATGAAATGTATATTCTCACATTTAATCTGACCAATGACGCTCACTGTGTTACTGGACTGCCCATGACATTGGCTCCTACAGGTTTATCTCAAAGGACCGATGATTTAGGAGCTAATTGCTGTATGTCGGAACCCAAAGTTGAAAGCCTTTATTATTAAATTGCATTTAGGGCTTTACCAACCAAATAGCTGTGCATTATTATTAAGGTCTGAAAAAAAATGGTCGGGTAGAGAGTTCTATAGCAGGACAATGTCAGAACTGGAATGGACAAAATGCTGGTTTGCTACAATTGATAGATGAAATTGATTGATAGATGAAAAACCTTTTTAAATTTATTGCCAACGGTATACGATGTGACTCAAAATTGACTAACGTCTGAAAATGTCAAAAAGTTTTGTTTGCAACTAGGGAAACATAAAGAGGAACCAAAATCTCTAACATATACAAAAGTTAAAGAAGGTAGTTAGTGATGTATGAGATTAGCAACTTAAAAAATTACTGAAACACAAGCGTACAGATAACAAAATGGGGTAAGTTCCCAACACATCTAGTGCTGGGAACTTCTCCCCTTTTTTAATGTTTTTGTGGAGCGATTAGGGGTCCCTCCCTGTTCGCTTGTGCTTATCTTCATTTGGTTATCCCCTTCCTTTCATTTATCTTGAATTCAGTGCTGTCTATCATCTATATTTACATAATAAGAGTACAGATGTGTCCAGATTTACTGTTTTTGTGGCTTTGAAAGTTTGCAGCCACCGGACTGTATTGCAGCCATGCTCAATCGATGCTAAAATACAGAAAGGGGCTCGGGAGGATTAACTCAGTGGTGGTCTCCCATTCTGAATGGGACGCCAGCAGTGTTAATCCTACAAAGCCAGCAGCAAGTCTCTAAAAGCTGCATAGAGGAAAACCAGAGACAAGCAGTCTCCTGCTAGAATGAAGGCCATCCTCCTCCTCTTCGTCCTCACCATCATTTAAAAAATGGCAGATGCCCAAGCATTAATACAACAGTAAGCCCTTAATTACCTTGTGATTACTGGTGTTTTAATGGGATTGGTGAAGGGTGTACTGTAATTTCCCTGGTGTGGGTGGTTATGGTTAGCCGTCCTGGAAACTTGCGGGAGGAGTTAATCCCTTAATTACCTTATCAGTTAATGGAAAAAAGGAGGAACAAACCTCAAATACTGGTGCTCGATCAATAGCAATAGAAAAAGTAACACAATAATGTAATAAATATCTTCATAGTTCCCATCGATTGTAATAGCCTGTATAGGGGCAATATTAACCCATTCAGGCTTCTTTAGGTCCTCGTGTGTTAATGGACTCACTCAGGGTGGGGGGGGGGGCTAGTAAGCAATGAATAAGACCAGGATACAAGTGAAGTCACCGTTAAGCATGTCTCACAAAATAAACACAGAGCCTAAAGCTTCCCTCTCAACACCCTGTGTACAACACTGTAAGGGTCAGCTGGCAAGTACTCACGAAATGATCTCCATGTCTGCCAAGTGTTGCTGATTGATAGAAGGAAAGCCCAGGTATAACGTTGATACAGCGTTCTCCAGCCAGTAGATAGAGTCGAAAAAATGCTGTAAGAATGGCAGGCACTGCTTTCCGATCACAGGAACACACCAAGTGCAATTAAAAATTGAAAATCATTTATAATCCAAACATAGACATACACAGAGCAAGAAACTCTGACGCGTTTCGTCCTTGCAAAAGGACTTTATAAAAAAGTAACAAACACAGCCACAGGTGATCTTTAAGTAGGTGTAGCCTTAATCTCATTGGGTGAAACATGAGAGGTAAGTGAGTGAAAAACACAACTGCTGAATAATGAATACAAACACAGCACATATAGAGATGCAATGTTGAAACTCTCAATGGGATACACCTAAAAAAAAGTAATTTCACTATATAGTGGATAACCACCATAGAACATATAACATATAATAATAATCAACATAAAAAAATACATATAATATGAAAAACAAACCCCAAAAAAGGGCTACAATGTGTAATGTCTAAGACCACAAAAAATATACTAGCATGGTTAATAAATATATGAAGAGATAACAACAAGTTGATATTGAGATGAAAAATGATCATTATAAGTCAATATGGAAGAAAAGGAAGATACTAATCATAATAACTATTGTAAAAACAATCATAGTAAAGAATATTAAAAATAAAATAAGAAAAAAAGAAAGAGACAAAATATAATAATAACAAAATATAATAAGAAAAAAATCATAATAAAGTAGTCACAAAAAAATATTATAATCACAGAGAATGTATATAAATTTAAATGAAAATACATTGTAAATGTACCTATATATATGAAAAAATAAATCAAATGAATATATCAAATGAATCCTATTAGAAACCATAATAGAGACAGAAACCAAAATTTTAAATAGTGGTAATATACCATAGTACCCCCTTGGGAAAATCAATCAAACAAAAAATGTTTGAGCTCCCAATCAATGTTGATACCCATAGGATAAAGGGTACCCATGGTATATATCCAATACATCTCTTGTTTATTTAGTTTATTTAGTTTATTCATTTTGTAACCACCCCTAGGATGGGAGGGTATATGTTCAATACCGGAAACGGTGAAATTATTAATTCCACCCTTGGGACATGTTGAAAAGTGACTGGACACCGGATGGGTTACATCATTTCTTTTTATGAGTCGCACATGTTCTGCTATTCTCAATCTCAAGGATCTTATAGTACGACCTATATATCGTTTCTAACATCCACATTGTAAATTATAAATTACATAACTACAGTAGTATGGCAATTCAAGAAGCTTTTAATACACATTAGATGTCAGGTATCTGTTTTTTTGTTTCCAAATGTACAGGCTTTACTTATAGATCATTTTATAAAGCCTTTTGGTTTGTCTGTTAACCATTTTCCTTTTTTGTTTGTTTCTACCTTTTTTAAGGCGCTTAGAGCTAGGTCGTCCTTGAGACTACATGCCTTAGTGAAAACCACCTGTGGTACAGTAGGAAGAAAATCTCCCAGGATAGGATCTCGTTTCCACATGCCAATGATTCCGAACGATTTGTTGTATTTTATCTAGCTTCTCTAATAAATGGAGTGACATTTTTCTCAGTTTCTTTCTTTTTGGTATCTGTTTTCAGTAGATTTTCCCTATCTAGTTGTCTTGCTTTGTTTTTAGCTGCCTCAATTACAGATGTATCATAATTTTCCTCAAAAAAAAAATTTCAAGAATTTTTTCTTGGATATTGTATTCTTTTAGGTCAGAACAGTTTCTTCTTATTCATCTAAGTTGCCCATAACCATTTTTTATGGTGACAACTAGAATTTAATAAAAAGTAGTTACAATCGACAGTCTAAAAGTATGTCATTGTCTGAATAGTGTTATTTTGTATGTGTATATATATATATAGTGCAGAATAAATGAGTTCTTCAGTATTAGGTGAATCGCCACGATGTTAAATCCATTCGCCCGGGGCGTGCAAATGTATAGGTTTGTCGAACACTGTATATATATATATATCATATAACAAGGAACAGTAGGCATTCCGTCAAGATAATCAATGAGGTGGGTGCAAATCCTATATGGTAAAATAGGTAATATGATACCGTGGTGAGACGAAATCAAAGGCAGCACTCCAAATGGTGGTCAAAAAATATATTGTAGTTAACAAGACACCATACCGACATTTCAGTCCACAAGCGGGACCTTTCTCAAGGTGATCACCTTGAGAAGGGTCCCGCTTGCGGACCAAAACGTCGGTATGGTGTCTTGTTAACTACAATATATTTTTTGACCACCATTTCAAGTGTTGCCTTTGATTTCGTCTCACCACGGTATCGTATTGCATATATATATATATAAACAAATAAAATAAAACCCTCCCTCATATTATTTACCAGGATGGGGTGTGGGGGGGGGAAGGAAGAGAAGAGAAGCACCCTATTGTCAGCTCTGCAGACTATACAGTAATATTTCCATTTGATATATATATATATATATATATATATATATATATATATGCATATTTCCATTTGATATATATATATATATATATATAAAGTGTTCGACAAACCTATACATTTGCTCGCCCCGGGCGAGTGGATTTAACATCGTGGCGAGCTCCTATTGGCCCAAGCAGCACACGTTTGGTACTAGGTGGCGAGTAGATTTTTTTGTGTGGCGAGTAGATATTTTGGTGATTTGTCGACCACTGTATATATATATATATATATATATATATATATATATATATATATATATATATATATAATACTGAGTTAAGTTATGGTGAGTAAAAAAAGTGACAAAAACCCTCCATTGCAAAGCAAATATGCAGATATGTAAATATAACTGTATGCTCATCTGCATGTCTAAGGGTTTTTGTCACTTTTTTTACTCACCATAACTTAACTCAGTATTATGGTATACCCCATGCCTTAGCTTCTTTGCATACCCAGTCAATCAACCCCACACTGATGAGACCCATTAAGGTCGAAACAGATGTCTGTGGGTGGTTTTCTGGGTATGCACCTTAACCCTGGCTGTGCTCAAAGCTGTGACCATGCAGCAAGCTTAAGCCTATAGGGAACCATGTTAAAAATGGTTTTTGAAGCAAAAAGTGTGCTCATTTGCATGTAATTTCCCAGAATCCCTTGCTGCAGTGGAAGTGCTGTGTGCTGGGTGATAATGGGGAAAGGCGGGGTTGCAGACCTGCCTTAGACATGCAGATGAGCATACAGTTATATATATATATACATATATATATATATATATATATATATATATATATATATATATATATATATATATATATACCTAGATCCAAGAAGGGGATTTTTGTTTTACTAAAATTAGAGGTAAAATTAAATTTTAAACATTTGTATTTAAATATGTTAAAAATTAAATTGAAAGTTCCTCATTTCCTCTCTATATAAAAACAATATCATCTATATAGCTGCACCATCGGACTAGGTTTGCGCCAAAGGGATTGTTATGCTGAATAAATTCATCTTCCCATGCTCCCATAAACAGATTAGCATAACGTGGCGCAAACCAGGTCCCATGGTGGTGCCGCACAGCTGAAGATAAAATTGATCTTCAAGTAAAAAAGTATTTATGGGTTAAAATAAGCTTAATTCCATCTAAAATAAATTGCACCTATAATGGATTTAGAACTTTCTTTTCCCTTAGGATTTTCCCAACAGCCTCACATCTTTTTTCATGATCGATGACTGTGTATAGGGATGTTACATCCACTTTGCACATAATAGAATTAACTTGCCATTCTACTTCTTTTTATAGGTTTATGATTTGGGTTGTGTCTTTAATGTGGGATGGGAGATTATTAATATAGGTCTCTAGATATGGTCAATGTATTGGGATAAGTTGGAGGTAGCTGAGTCTATTCCAGCAATAATCGTTCTCCCATGCGGTCTTATTGCATCCTTCTGGAAGATCCATTGGCTATCTTTGGAAGAAAAAAAAAGAAAAAAATAGGGATTTTTGGAAAATTATTGGATAAGAAATTAAAATCTAAATCATTTAAAATTCCCATATTTTTGCCCTTATTAATCTGCATATTAATTCTTGTAACTAGTTCTTTGTTGGATTACTTTTCAGTTTTCTGTAAGTCTTTTGATCCCTCAATAAATGTTGGGATCCTTCTAGGTAGTAAACCCTGTCCATGATGCACTGTCCCTTCTCTGTCGGTTTTATCACCAGCTCAGTATTATCCGACAATAGTTTTAATCTTTCTCCCTTTATTGGTGGATGTACCATATGATATCTTCCCTTTTTTGGAGTGATGTGATGTCACCTTAAAGGTAGGGAATTGAACTATTTGTGTTTTCGTTCTGCCCCACATGTGGTTCATGGAAGTCGCACTCCAACTTTTGCATCTGTTTTACTGTGAGACCTTTTGGAGGGTTGATCATTTGAAGAACCCGAGGGGTTGTATTTGATACATTTTTGTCACTGATCAATCAATCCCTGTCTTGCACTCATTTGCATCCCATTGATTGATGCCCTTTAATTGATTTGTTTTCTAGAAGTGTATTATTGTATTGTATTGTATGTCTTTATTTATATAGCGCCATAAATGTACATAGCGCTTCACAGTAGTAATACATGTGGTAATCAAATAAATAACAGATAATATAAATAACAGATCATGGGAATAAGTGCTTTAAACATAAAAGTAACATTAATAATAATAATAATAATAATAATAATAATAATAATAATACTGGCTTTGCCTGTCTGTCTCGTGTAACAAAATAATTGTATTTAATTGTAGTTCTCAAGCTGACTGTAAAGTATTGCAATGCCCCCTTAAGTGGAGGCCTGTATTTACCAAAAATAAATGATGATGCAAGAAATATATGTATATTGTTACATAGTACATAGCTACATAGTAGAGGAGGTTGAAAAAAGACATGCGTCCATCAAGTTCATCCTATGCTAAATGTAGACAACAGAAATGTAACCTATAAATATACTTACTTATTGATCCAGAGGAAGGCAAACAAAAAACCCAGTGACATATCATCCAATGATATCTACTGTATTTATAGAAAAAAATTAATTCCTTCCTGACTCCAAGAATTGGCAATTGGATTGCTCCCTGGATGAACATCCTTCCCATGTATACGTATTTGGTATATCCCTGTATACCTTTCCTTTCTAAAAAGATGCGCAACCATTTTTTGAACAAATCTATTGTATCTGCCATCACAGTCTCCATGGGTAATGAATTCCACATTTTAACTGCCCTTACTGTAAAGAACCCTTTCCTTTGTTGCTGGTGAAATCTCCTTTACTCCAACCTAAAGGGATGACCCCATGTCCTTTGTACTGCCCTTGGGATGAATAGTTCTTTTGAAAGTTTCTTGTACTTTCCCCGAATATATTTGTATATAGTTATCATATCCCTTCTTAGATGCCTCTTTTCTAATGTAAATAATTCGAATTTACGCTAGCCTCTCCTCATAAGTTAGATTGTCCATCCACTTAATTAATTTGGTGGCTCTTCTCTGCACTCTCTCTAGTTCCATAATGTATTTTCTAAGGAGTGGTGCCAAAAATTGTACTCCATATTCAAGGTGTGGTCTTACTAATACTTTATAAAGGGGCATAATTATGTTATACATCCATTGCCCGTTTAATGCAAGATAAGATCGTGTTTTCCTTTGCAGCTACTGCATGACTTTGGGCACTATTGCTAAGCCTGCTGTCTACAAGCACTCCTAAATCCTTCTCCATCCAGGATTCCCCCATTTTATCCCCATTTAATTTGTAAATCAACTGGTTATTCTTGCTTCCCAAATGCATAACCTTACATTTATCTGAATTAAACCTCACCTGCCATTTACCTGTCCACATTTCCAGTCTCTCCAAGTCCTTCTGAGAGAGAAATTACATCCTGCTCTGATTCTACTACCTACACAAATTAGTATTATCAGCAAAGATGGAGACTTTGCTCTCGATGCTAACCTCAAGGTCATTAATAAACAAGTTAAAACGCAGGGCTCCCAGTAATGATCCCTGAGGTACTCCACTCACGAACTTAGCCCAACTTGAAGGTTCCATTTATGACAACCATCTTTTGTCTATCCTTCAACCAGTTTTCAATCCAGGTGCATACATTTGTACGAAATCCATTTTGCTTTTCTTTTTGTACACCAACCTCTTGTTTGGACCTGTATCAAAAGCCTGTCAGGATTGCCTAGACCTCCTGCCTAGCCATAGCTTCCTTGTCCACTGGGTGTGCTGCTGTCTTCTGTTGGCTCTGGGTTCCTCTGTCTGTCTGTCTTCTTGTTGCTCCTGTCTCTGTCCTTTATAGCTTGCTTCCTGTCTGTTGCTTTTGCCTTTGCTTGCTAGTCAGACTCCTGCAGTATGCTCATGCCTGTCTTTGATCCTGACCTGTTTCCTGTACCTGTACCTGTATTTGAGTCTGCTCACAGTAAAAGCCCTTGCTAGTAATCTGGCTTGTCCCTGGTTATTCCTGCTCCCCGGTCTCAGTCCCTGCTCCCTGTTCTTAGTCCCTGTCCTGCCCCGCCTGTCCTGTTCCAGTCTCCTCGTTGCCGACCTCTGCTTGTACCTAACTTCGCTGCCTGCCGCCTGCCTCGGACCCCTGCTTGTACCTGACTTCGCTGCCTGCCGCCTGCCTTGGACCTCTGCTTGTGACCCCTACTACGCTCGTGCTGTTCCGGCCACCGAGATCCTACCCGCCACAGGAGTCTCCCGTGACAGAAAGCAAAGGCCACTTCTGGATCTCGCTGGAACAGATTCTTCTTCTGCCTGCACCCTTTCCTGCCTGCTGCAGCAGACCACATCCGCATGGTTGAAGATAAGTACTTTCGTTTCTTTTTTGGAAATCCAAGTTGGGATTTTGAAAGGTTTTTTTGTCGTTGCTGCTAAGTGTTCTGCAAGAATTATTGCGTTCATAACGAAAAAACATTTTTTCTGAGACTAGAACTGTTACTACCGACTATTGCAGCTTTCTTTGAGATGTTTATTTTTGCAAAGGTTTCTGCAGGGTTTTTTGTGCCACTTTCTCCCTGAGAAGAATTCCCTATTACAAAAAAGACCCTTCCCTGCAGTACCTGTTTTTGCCATTTTGAGACTTTCATTACCTGGACAAGAATTGTCTCTGCATTGTGGGTGGGCCACTGCAGATTTTCAGACTCACATTTCTATTTAGGATGGTTACCTTGATTTACTGCTGTTCACAGGGTCTTCATTTCAAAAGACAAAAGTGCTCCCATTATTTTGTTGCTGCATGCTTTGATTTTCTTGCATCTATAGTTTTTCATATGATTGGTTCTAAGGTTTCAGGTTTACCTGCAAGTTCCCCTAAAGTTTGTTTCTTTGTCTATATGATATCCCTACGCCTGATGCATAAAGATTTAGATGTAACTGCAGGTTTTCTCTGTCTGTCTGATATCCCTACGCCTGATATCAAAGGTTTCAGATTTGACTGCAGGGTTCTCTATCTGATATTCCTATGTTCAATGTCAAAAGTTTCAGATCTAACTATAAGTTTTCTCTGTATTAGTTTCCTGCTGTCTATGATATTTCTATGCCTGATATCAAAAGTTTCAGATTCAACTGCAGGTTTTCTTTGTCTATATGATATCCCTACGCCTGATGCATAAGGATTTAGATGTAACTGCAGGTTTTCTCTGTCTGTATGATATCCCTATGCCTAATGCCTAAAGATTCAGATATAACTGCAGGTTTCTCTGTCTATGTTTTTTCCTTGCATTTATAATCTCTGTGACTGATGTTAAAGTCTTTAAGGGTCAGCTCTCCTATCTTGTGTCTCTCTGTGTCTAATATTCCTGTTGTTCATTCTAATGCTTCTGTTTTAAAAACACATCTCCTCTTTACTGGTGTCTTGGGAAGTGTGGTTTAATTATGGCTCCCACTCAAACAGTCTTGAGCAGTAAATGTGAACACAGTACCACTGATTCTTCAGAACTTCTCAAAGCAAGGAAGAAGAAGAAGAAGAAGAAGAGAGGCATTACTGTGGAAGTTGCAGAAGGAATTAAGAATGAAAATTTAACCTCAGAGTCTGCATTTGATGAAAGAGATATGCTGCAGCTTAAGGCAACTCACAGACGTAGCCCAAGAATAGTGGAAGAGAAGAAAGATGCTCCTACTCAGACGCTTCAAGCTGCACAGAAAGCGATTGATTGTCTTTATGAACGTTTAGATAAGGAGCAAGAGGCCAAGATTGCACTACAAAGCTGTCTATCTTCAGCAATTGCTAAGTGTGTTCTCCAGGAGAAAGAAAGAGAGCAGTTGGAGAGGGACAGGGTAATCCTGTCAAGTAAGATGGAGAAGGCCTATGCTGATAATGCGCAGTACCAGAATTTCATGGCTCAAGTTGGCGCAAAACTGGAAGCCTCTGAGGAGAAGAATTGCCACTTCAACATAGAACTACGTTCTTTGAGAGAGATCTTCGAAGGATTAAATAGCAGTTTTGAAATGGTAACCCAGAAGTGCAAGAATCTCTGTTTCCAGGTCAGTGAAGGAGATAAGAAACTCCATGAATTAGGAGAGGAGAAGAAGCAGTTGGCCCAGGAAAAGTTGGATATGCAGACAGCACTGCAGAATGCAGAGAGAGTGCTGCAAGAGGAACGTGCCTCCCTGGAGCGGCGCACTCAGGCAGAGAATATGCTGCAGAGTCAGCTGCGAGAACTACGTGCACATCTGCAGGACGCCAAGGAGAGATGGGTGAATGCTGAAGAGAGACAGCGAGTATTGCAGGAGGAAAGTTTCCAGACTGCCTACAAGATAAAGATGCTGGAAGAGTATTTGAGTACCCAGTGTGTCCCCAAAGAACAGCATGAGGAGCTGAAGGTCACACTGAGCATAACCAGAGCCTCGCTGGAGGAGGAAAGGTCTGGGAGAGCACGGCCCGGTTCTGCCTCCAGCAGAAAGTCTCTTTCAGACTCTGGTTCCACAGAGACATCCCCTCTCAGTCCTCCTGGAGACGTGGGGGAAGTGGGCGACCTGAAGGAGTTTGTTCTGCGCCCCGCGCCACGCGGTGTCACCGTCAGATGTCGGATCAGCCGAGACAAGAAAGTGATGGACCGAGGACTGTACCCCACCTACTACATGCACCTGGAGCGGGACGAAAACCACAAGCTCTTTCTTCTCGCTGGGAGGAAGAGAAAGAAGAGTAAAACGTCCAACTACTTCATATCTATTGATCCGACCGACATGTCCCGGGAGGCGGGCAGCTTTACTGGCAAACTCCGATCCAACCTAATGGGGACCAAGTTTACAGTGTTTGACCGCGGTGTTAGCCCAGCCAGGGCTCGGGGACAGTCAGAGAATGCAGCGTCCCGGCAAGAACTGGCGGCTATTTGCTATGAAACTAACGTCCTCGGGTTTAAGGGTCCCCGGAAGATGGCGGTTCTCATTCCCGGAAAGAATTTCAATCACGAGCGCATCCCTTTCCAGCCACACAATGATTCGGAGAGCCTGCTGTCTAAATGGCAGAACAAGTGTCAGGAGAACATCATCGAGCTGCACAATAAGGCCCCCGTGTGGAATGATGACACTCAGTCTTACGTGTTCAACTTCCACGGGCGTGTCACACACGCATCTGTGAAGAACTTCCAGATTGTGCACGACAATGATCTGGAGTACCCTCTGCCCACTGACAAGCCACCAGAGGTGGGTCACCTTGAGTCGCCGTTTCATCAAGGCCTCCGGGAAGAGCCTGGAGGATCGTCCGGAGAACGCTCCTGAGAGGGGGGAGTAATGTCAGGATTGCCTAGACCTCCTGCCTAGCCATAGCTTCCTTGTCCACTGGGTGTGCTGCTGTCTTCTGTTGGCTCTGGGTTCCTCTGTCTGTCTGTCTTCTTGTTGCTCCTGTCTCTGTCCTTTATAGCTTGCTTCCTGTCTGTTGCTTTTGCCTTTGCTTGCTAGTCAGACTCCTGCAGTATGCTCATGCCTGTCTTTGATCCTGACCTGTTTCCTGTACCTGTACCTGTATTTGAGTCTGCTCACAGTAAAAGCCCTTGCTAGTAATCTGGCTTGTCCCTGGTTATTCCTGCTCCCCGGTCTCAGTCCCTGCTCCCTGTTCTTAGTCCCTGTCCTGCCCCGCCTGTCCTGTTCCAGTCTCCTCGTTGCCGACCTCTGCTTGTACCTAACTTCGCTGCCTGCCGCCTGCCTCGGACCCCTGCTTGTACCTGACTTCACTGCCTGCCGCCTGCCTTGGACCTCTGCTTGTGACCCCTACTACGCTCGTGCTGTTCCGGCCACCGAGATCCTACCCGCCACAGGAGTCTCCCGTGACAAAGCCTTTGTAAAATCTAAGTAGACCACATCAGCTGCATTACCCTGGTCTAAATTCCTACTTACCTCCTCAAAAAAAAAAAAGGTTAGTTTGGCATACTGTATCTATCCTTCATAAATCCATTCTTATTATTACTAATAATAATAATTTGGTTTTTCATTAGGTATTCCTGAATATTATCCATATTAAACCTTCAAGTAGTTTCCCCGCTAGTGAAGTCAGGCTTACAGGTCTGTATTTCCCCGGGTGTGACCTATCTCCTTTTTTAAATATACAGTAGGCACCACGTCTGCTTTGCGCCAAACTTGTGGTACTGAGCCTGTGGAAATGGAGTCCTTGAATAATAATTGTAATGGTTTTGCTATTACTGAACTTAACTCCTTGAGAACTCTTGGATGTATGCCATTGGGGCCAGGTACCTTATTTACTTAATATTTTTCAAGCCGCCTATTAACTTCTTCCTCAGTTTACCAATTGTTCATTAATATGGAGGTTGTGGCTTCCTCCTACAGCACTACTATTGAAATTATCTTATCTGCTCCTTCCTTTCTGTGCCAATTTGATTTAGTCTTTAGAAGTTTTGTAGTATTATCTTCATGTACTATGGTTGTCTCGCACTTGCCCCCATTCTACCCCCTTAACCCCTTGTTTCCTCATCTATTTTATTTAGTTCGTTATCTGTTTCATTGTGTACAATACAGCAGGGTTTCCCAAACTTTTTTTTCCGTGACCCGGTTATTTTTGAACTTCTCCTTCGTGACCCACTAAAAATGTTATCGCCTATACTGGCCTATAAGGCCTGCACAGACACACACACAGCCACTGATACAAACACACACACACACACACACACACACAGCCACTGATACACACACACACACGC
The DNA here is from genome assembly GCF_040206685.1 of Ascaphus truei. Classification (NCBI taxonomy): domain Eukaryota; kingdom Metazoa; phylum Chordata; class Amphibia; order Anura; family Ascaphidae; genus Ascaphus; species Ascaphus truei. Next base: position 216,363,990 of record NC_134483.1, read on the forward strand.
AGCCACTGACAGACACGCAGCCACTGACAGACACGCACTGATACACACACGCAGCCACTGACACACAAGCAGCCACACACACACATGCAGCCACACAGACACACACACACACACACACTGATACAGACACTGCTACACACAGACACACACATAGACACTGCTACACACACACAGACACTGATACACACACACACACACACACACACAGACACTGATACACACACACACAGACACTGATACACACACACACACAAACACACAGATACAGATACACACACACACTGATACACACACACACACACACAGATACATATACACACACACTCGCTCTCCCCTATACGCACACAGACACAAACAGTGAATTACAGGCAATGACGGATGTGGGTGGGTAGGAGGAGGGGGCCAGGGAAACACTATGGAGGAGGGGGCCAGGGACACTTGGGTGGGTGGGTTGGAGTGGGAGGAGGGAGGAGGGGGCCAGGGACACTTGGGGTAGGAGATGGCCAGGGACACTTAGGGAGGGAGGAGGGGGCCAGGGACACTTGGGTTGGAGGGGGCCAGGGACACTTGGGTGGGTGGGAGGAGGGGGCCATGGACACTTGGGTGGGTGGGTGGGTGGGTGATAGGGAGGAGGTGGCCAGGGACACTTGGGTGGGTGGGTGGTAGGGAGGAGGGGGCCAGGGACACTTGGGTGGGCGGGTGGGAGGAGGGGGCCAGGGACACTTGGGTGGGTGGGTGGGAGGAGGGGGCCAGGGACACTTGGGTGGGTGAGAGGAGGGAGGAGGGGGCCAGGGACACTTGGGTGGGTGGTTGGGTGGGAGGGAGGTGGGGGCCAGGGACACTTGGGTGGGTGGGATGGAGGAGGGGGGCCAGGGACACTTGGGTGGGTGGGTGGGAGGAGATGGCCAGGGACACTTGGGTGGCAGGGAGGAGGGGGCCAGGGACACTTGGGTTGGAGGGGGCCAGGGACACTTGGGTGGGTGGGAGGAGGGGGCCAGGGACACTTGGGTGGGAGGGAGGGAGGAGGTGGCCAGGGACACTTGGGTTTGGAGGGGGCCAGGGACACTTGGGTTGGAGGGGGCCAGGGACACTTGGGTGGGTGGGAGGAGGGGGCCAGGGACACTTGTGTGGGAGCCAGTGACTGGGTGGGTGACAGTGACTGGGTGGGTGGGAGAGAGTCACTGGGTGACAGTGACTGGGTGGGGTGACTTACCTTGCCGCCGGACGCTTTCCCCTGCTGCCCCCGATATCCCCTGCTGCCCGGGATGGGAGGTGGGCTTGGGGGCACGGGAGATGGGCTCGGGAGGGGGTGCCACAGGAGGTGAGCTCGGGAAGCTGGCCACGTGGGGAAGAGGGCCGCAGTAGGAGCTTGTAATTCCACCCTCTCCCATGTAACCTGCGGGCCGAAGAGGAGCTGGTACTTCCCCCTCCGTCCCACATAACGTGCGGGCCGCAGAGGAGCTGGTACTTCCTCCTCTGTCCCACGTTGGGAGCGGGGGGGGGAGGAAGGGAGCGCATGCTTGCCCTTTTTAACCTTGCCCTGCGCATGCGGGGGGAATCGCCGCCATTTTTTTAACTTGATGGGGGGGGGGACGGGAGACACCGCGCGGCCAGCCTCGCTGCGACCCGGCAATTTTGGTGCCGCGGCCCGGTGCCGTGTCGCGACCCACCATTTGGGAAACGCTGCAATACAGTATTAATCTATATCACCTATCACATGATGCGATCAGTAATAAGAACTGCTGACCCTGATCTGCCTGGATAGGGTGCTGAGGCACAAAGTAAATGTATTTTCCATCACTTTTTGCAACTGAAATAAACCTGCACTATGTTGTGGGCGGGATTCATCCCATCTAGATTAGTAGGTAGTGAATTATATAAAGTTTATCAATTTACTAATAAAACAAACTGCATAAACAAGGGATGAAACAAGGGACAAAGCCAATTTCTCCCTCTGAATTACTTATGTATTCTATGCAGCATGTCTATGTTAATCACTTTGGTACAGTGTAGATTAATTTTTGCAACAGTTATGCGTGTCATTCATTCATGATATTATACACAGTAGAAAAATATTCTATATTATAAGCAGTTTTCCTAACAAGTAAAAATGTAAATTTAGTCAATGAATTATGTAACCATTTAATAAATGCACTGAATGTCAGAATGGTATTTAATTAAGCAACATTTTACTATGTCATTTATTTTGAAGACTTAAGTAGGGGCTTTGCATGAGCAAAACAATTCTACTGCTCAGTATTATTGCAGTTGTTGTTACTATAAATAATAAAACATTCTGTCAATCATTTGTTTTTCCTGGAAACATTTTTTTTAAAAAGGGAGAAGATTGAAATGTTTTATATTTTGGCACTTAAGACCTATGCCTTGATGTGTTATACCTTGAGTCTGAAATGTAGTTTTGAAGATGATTTTAGCACTGATATCCATGTATGTAGTGGTTAATTTGGTGTCCTTTTACAAATAATTCTCTATTCATATATACTACGTTGATAATTATGATGCAAAAAACAAAATACATCTATTGACCCTCTTTCTGTATATGTTAAGGAGGATATCTACTACCGATAGCCACTTTGCGGGCTCAAAATGCAAACACGTCAATGCAAATTTGGACATTCAATTTGAACTCTGAGATAAACAGTATATACCAAAACTCAAGAAAGGATCACCCTCATAAAAATACTACACTGACAAGCAGAAGAGGAACTACTGTAGGTATTTTTGCATCTGGGATAAGATCTACCAACTGTGACCCCGCACTCCCCCCCAAAAAAATAATTAAATATATATACAGTATACAGTATGAAAAACCCATCCTGCTTGCTTCATTTTTGCATAGCCAGTGTAGCCAACCCACACTGATGAGACCCATTAAGGTCGAAACGGCTGTCTGTGGGTGGGTTTACTGGCTATGCATCTTAACCCTGGCTGTGCTCAAAGCTGTGACCATACAGCAAGCTTAAGCCTATAGGGAACCATGTTAATAATGGTTTTAAAGCAAAAGGTGGCTCTGTGTGCTCATTTGCATGTCATTTCCCAGAATCCCTTGCTGCAGTGGAAGTGCTGTGTGCTGGGTGATAGTGGTGAAAGGCGGGGTTGCAGACCTGTCTTAGACATGCAAATGATAGTAATATTTACTTTTGCTATAATATATATATATATATATATATATATGTATGTATGTATGTATGTATGTATGTATGTATGTATGTATGTATGTATGTATGTATGTATGTATGTATGTATGTATGTATGTATGTATGTATGTATGTATGTATGTATGTATGTGTATCAGTACCGTGTTAGCCGAGCTTCAATAATCAAAAAATAAATAGATGATACCGTTCTGTGGCTAACGAAATGCTTTTATTTGTGCGAGCTTTCGAGATACACTGATCTCTTCTTCCGGCGATGTTACAATGAATGAAGCAAGGATAACTTAAAAACAGTGTCTCTTGGAATGTTATCTGTGCTTCTCCTTCCCCCGGTGTGGATGTGAAGGAGAAGCACAGATAACATTCCAAGAGACACTGTTTTTAAGTTATCCTTGCTTCATTCATTGTAACATCGCCGGAAGAAGAGATCAGTGTATCTCGAAAGCTCGCACAAATAAAAGCATTTCGTTAGCCACAGAACGGTATCATCTATTTATTTTTTGATTATATATATATATATAAATCAAGGCAAAACTATCCTGCCAATTGTAACTATGTTTGTGAACCTTTTCTATGTTCTATCTCTCACCCCTATCTCGCTTTCTCTACTTTTTTCTCTCTCCCCCACTTTCTCTGACTCCCCCCTTTTTCTCTCTCACTTTCTCTCTCTCTCCCTCCCTCTATTCTGTCACCCCACCCTCCATTCTCCCTCCCCTATCCTTCCCTCATTCCCTCTTCCCTCCCTCATTTCCCCCATCCCTCCATTCTCTTTCCCCCATTATCTCTCATTCCCCCTCCTCGGCTAGTCTGTCACTCACTCCTCCTCTCCCCCTCTTGTCTCCTCATTCTCCTCTCCCACCTCCTTCTTTCCTCTCCCTTACTCCACCTCATCTCACTCCCCTTTCTGCTGTCTCTCTCTCCTCCTCCTCTACCACTCTTCTCTCTCCCTCTCTCCTCTCTCCTCTCTCCTCCCCCTCTCCCCAACTCTCCCATCTTCCTCTACCCCACTTTCACCTCTCTACTCCCCAGTACCTCTCACTCCCCCCCAAGTCTCTCTCACTCCCTCCATCCCAAGTCCCTACCTGTGGAGCAGGGGGGGGGGGGGAATCCTTGTGTGGCAGACACTGGAACTTGTGACTGACTTCTGGGTCAAACTGTTGGGGTGTGCCCTACCCCCTCCCTCCTCTAATGCTATATTCGGACTCTCTCCTCCATTTGTACTCTCTCCCTCCTCTGCCACCACTGACATCATGCTCCCCCCTGCTCCCTCCTGTTCCCTCCTCTGCCACTCTCCTCTCCCTGCACCTCTACACTGTCTGATCCCCAACCCCCTTGTTCTGCCTCTGTTGACAGGGGAAAAAAATAATTCAAACACTTTCTGGCAATTGACCAAACAACCTATTGCAATGATCTTCTGGACACTCTGGAAGCATTTCAATGTTTTTGGGCCATTTTCAATTTTGTCCTTAAGATGTCCTTCAGCAAAATGTAGTTCTGCTCATGCAAAAATAGGAAAACTGTATTACATTTTCAAAATAAATGATTAGGTATGCATAATAGATGCATGCAGAAGCATTCAGGTTTAGAGAAGGGAACTAAACCTTGATAATGCTTTTTGTTTCCATCTGCCAAGTTGGGGGATGAGCACTGCTTAACTATCGAAGATGACAGGGACATATAGTATTGTGAACATACAATACTGGGACAAATGGCTTACATCTTGAATACATAAGGGCTATAAATTTAACTAATTTCCTATTGTCTGACTTTATTTGTTGCACTTATTGTATTATAATTCCCCGTGTTATTTTGTTTCTTTTGTAAATTACTGCTTACACTATTGGTGCTGTACACAATAAATACTATTTATCTATCTATCTATCTATCTATCTATCTATCTATCTATCTATCTATCTATCTATCTATCTATCTATCTATCTATCTATCTATCTATCTATCTATCTATCTATCTATCTATCTATCTATCTATCTATCAAATGGAAAAATTACTGTATGCTCATTTGCATGTCTTAGACAGGTCTGCAACCCTGCCTTTCACCATTATCACCCAGCTGGGTTGCAGAACTGTCTAAGACATTCAAATGAGCATACAGTAATTTTTCCATTTGCTATATGCTTTGCTGTGGAGGGGTTTTGTCACTTTTTTTACCCACCATAACTTAACTAAGTATATATATATATATATACATCTCTGACAGATGTTTTCTGTTTCGCTAATTATGCTCACTGGAGGGAGCCAAAGAGCCTCCCTGCAGTTCCTCTTACTTTGCTCTCCAGTGTCATAGACAAATATGATGTTTTTAATTGTATACAGTAAGGAAGAGATGGTGTGAATTAACAGGGTGGAAAAGGGGATGTGTCCCATTTTGGGGAGTTAGTCCTCCCAAGGAGATTATGCAGGATTAACCCCTTGCATCCCATAGCAATTATTAAGGAATGTCCTTTGCTCATCCCTTACTTTCCCCTTTGGCAGGCAAAATGACAGGTAGTTAGGCTAGGTATAGGTTATACCCTTAACTAGCCATGGTGGTTTTGATGGCATACATTGTACATGTCTTTTTGATAACTGTTGCTAGTAAAATAATAATAGCATATTACATGTCTGACAACTCTTTGTTGTCTATCCTTGTTGTCTATCCTTCACCAAGTTTTCAATCCAGGCTCAAATATTTTTACCCAGATCGATTTACTTTATTTTGTACACTAACCTCTTTTGTGGCAATGTACTGCTGCGGCCGAGTTTATTCGAGCATTTGCCTGTTCTCGGCCGCAGCAGTAACCTGGTGCGCGCCAGAGGGTGCCGGGCGCACGCCGAAGACACGGAGGAGCGCCCTCCGATCGGGGCTTTCTCCCTCCCGCTGCCGGGTCCGCCGGGTCCCCCGGAACCCCCTGCCGCCGTCCCCCACATCGCGGGACACCAGGGCTCCCTCGGGGAGCCCTGGACGCGCGTGCAGGGGGCGCAGGCACCCGATGACGCGTGACCGCGCGTCGATGACGCGCGGCACGCCGAGGGAGTGCGGCTAGCATGCCGGGGCATCCCCAGGCTTGCGGAGCTAGCCGCACTCAAATAAAATGTGCCGCCTCTGTATCAAAGCCTTTGCAAGAACTAAGTAGACCACAACTAAAACTAAAGCTGTCTCACATTTGAATCTGGTCTGTAACTGTTACATACGCCTATATTATAATATATATATATATATATAACTGTGCATGCAATGTCTTGTATATAATGTATACTCTGTTCACTTATGTAACTGTATTTGTACCATGTATTATTTGTCATCTTAACTCTATGCCCAGGACATACTTGAAAATGAGAGGTACCTCTCAATGTATTACTTCCTGGTAAAGCATTTTATAAATAAATAAACATCAACTGCATCATCCTGGTCTAAATTCCTACTTACCGCCTCAAAGAAACCAATAATGTTGGTTTGGCATGATCTATACTTCATAATTCAATGCTGACTATTACTAATAATGTTGTTATCTGTTGGGTATTCCTGAATGGTATCCCATACTAAACCTTCAAGTAACGTCCCCCACTATTGATGTCAGGCTTGCAAGTCTGTTTTTCCCCAGTTGTGATATAGCTCCCTCTTTAAGTATAGGCACTACATCTGTTTTACGGCAATCTTGTGGTACAAAGCCTTGGGAAATGGAATTATGGAATATTAAATATAGAAGTGTGGCTATTGCTGAACATAGCTCTGTAAAAAACATTTGGTGCATGCCATCTGGGCCGGGTGTTTTTTTAAAACTTTTGTTTTATCAAGCTGCTATGAACTTCTTTCTCAGTTAACCAATTGTTCATTAATATAGAGGTAGTGGCTTTCTCTTGTTGCAATATTTTTATATTGACTCCTCCATTTTAAATACAGAGGCTACAAATTGATTTAATACCTCCACATTTTCTTTATCTCAAATAATTTCCCATCTCACACTGAAAGGGTCTTATATTCTCTTTAAATAACATGGGGGGAGTTCCCAGCACTCCAATAAAAATAAAATAGCAATAATGTTGATCAGAAAAAGTAATCTTTTATAGTAGAAATTAACATAGAACAAACATACAGATGTACGTATATAAATCATCTAGTAAACTAATTATCACAACGAGAGATGCAAAAATGGCAAAACCGAGTTACACAACTCCAAAAACTACATAGCGCACAGCGATCCAAAACACATAAATCAAAACACATAAAAAGGTGTGCAAAAACATATACAGGATACTTTATATTGGAGACAAGGTAAAAAGGGGTAGGGAGGAGAGGAAAAAGAAAAAAATAGGGGAGTAAGGAGGGCAACTTTTCGGGACTCCTAGCCCCTTCTTCTGGCCCATTCCCTAGAATAAGTTCAATCTAGGTACTTCCCTTTTCCTTGTAAAAAACAAATGCTCCCAGACAAGATAAAAACACATAAGAATATGCAACTGTCTATGGACAAGAATCCCATGGTGGGAAATATAAAGCACAAATTATTAATGCTCTAAGGTGCTATTGGCATATAGATAGGCGCCCGGCGTCTGGCAGTTCATCAGTTGGTGTAATCCGTTGCATTTATTAGGGTTATTTGTAGACTATGGGCTCTATGCAGTAAGCGTTGATAAGGGTTTTTTCGCCATTTTACTGCCAAAATTGGTTTTGAGATTCAGTAAGCGCCGATAAGTGCTTGATTTCGGCAGGTTTCGTAGCCGATAATTTTGTTATGGCCAGTCTGCTGCCGATAAGCTTGTTTTCGGCACTTATCGCCACTTTTTTAATTCGGCTGTATTCAAGTAGCAAAATCAGCTTATCGGGGCTGATCGGCACTAAGAAATTGAGACTTTATGGCCAATTTCTCCCGCCAACTAAAGTTGGCAAGTTGGAGGGGAGAACGATCGCTAAGGCTGCCGGAACGGCACTTAGAAAAAAAAAATCATCTGTACATCAATGGAGTCAATGGAGCGGGGACATATAACATTATAGTACTGTTTACGTTCCATTGCTCACAATACAAATGGGATTAGCATTACAGTGTGGGGGGCATTCACTGCATTGTGTCACACCTGACGTGTATTATTTGATTTACATTGTACTTTTATATGTTTTCATCATTTGCGTGTCACATTACTCATCATGTGATGATGTGTCAAGGGAAAATCCTATACTCAACTCTTAAAGGAGAACCTCACATCATTTGACACATTTTACTGAACTGAGCGACAATTGTTTATATGATGTTACACATGTCACACATCTAACACATCCACCGTATATTCATGTTGCTTTACATTACACAATGCTTGTAATGTGTAACGCATCTTTAAACGTTCATGTACATCTTTCTTCTCATGTTTACAAGTACTTTGGGTCCTCCCTTTTTTCATGACGTCAGTTATTGGACAGTCAATCACATTGCATGTTCACATTGTAACCGTTGCATTACAAGCACTTCAACCTAACTTGTACACACATGTACAGTAGTTAATCATTGTGACACCTTTCAAACTGATTCTATTGCAACTATCCTCATTACATAAATGTATGCATATGCACACGAGAATTCATTGTTGTGAACATGTGACAATAACATGACTAATTACACATGTTACAGCAAACTTTTTCCACGTCAATCTCAGGCTTTTTGTCTAATTACATGACTGACTGTTGCTTTCAGAAGTGTTACATGCATTGCACATTACACTAATAATTTTCAAACAATGTTTGTACAAAGCTTCACGTTACATCATTGTCAAATATCATGATTCCCTGCTGAATACACAGAACAAATACTTCTTAGATCAAATGGAGACAGCTTGGGAGCCAAGTACTTTAATATGTTAATGTAACACCTTGCATTTTACTATGTCACCTGACATCATCACATACCTATTTAAAGGACGCCCATTACCTGCTCATTCACAGCTACTCATTTCAAAATGTTGCGATTGTTTAGGAGACGTCGGAACATTCTTTTGCATGAGTGGCTTGCTGATGAAGAGAATGACATAGGGCAAGGGAGGGACAGAGCCAGGGACAGTGACAGGGACAGGCACGCGGATACGACAGGGACAGGGAGAGGGACAGGGCGAGGGACAGATAGAGGGATAGGAGATCAGAGGAGAAGACAGAGGAGACAAGTTGTGCCTCGTCCGTGTGTGTACAGGGAGAGAACCCTGTTAGATGGGATGAGTGAGGAGGAGATAGTAAGTCGCTATCGTTTGAGTTCAGCAGCAATCTTATCTCTTTATGAAGAGATAAGGGGAGATTTAGATTTTTTGACAGCCAGAGGTCGTGCAGTCCCTGGGCTTGTTAAAATGCTGTGCTCATTACATTATCTTGCTTCCGCGTCATTCCAGACAACAGTGGGCATAGCGGGCGGGGTCTCGCAATCTACATTCTCGCGGGCCTTTACCCAGTTTCTCTATGCACTCAATAGACGCGCTAGGAATTATATTCATTTTCCTACAGAGGAGACAGAATGGCTGGAAGTCAGGAATGGCTTTTATAACATAGCAGGGATACCATGTGTGCTGGGTGCAATCGATTGCACCCATGTTGCTTTGATTGCACCTAGTCAAAGTGAGCATGTTTACCGCAACCGTAAGCACTACCATTCACTGAATGTCCAGGTGATATGTGATGCCACGATGAGGATAATGCATATGGTACCCAAATTCCCTGGTTCCAGTCACGATTCCTCTATCCTGAGGAACTCTTCAGTCTTCCATGCTTTCGAAGAAGGACATTTTGGACATGGTTGGCTGCTGGGTGAGTACATATTTGGATGTTGTAACACCAAACACATTTTTGTTTAGGAATCATTTCATTGTAGAATCTTATCACTAATGTAAGCTTATGTGTGCTCCATTGATTATAGGTGACTCAGGATACGGGATTAGGCCCTGGCTCTTGACTCCGGTGCTAAACCCTCAAACTGAAGCAGAGGAGAGGTACAATGCAGCCCATATATCTACGCGATCTGTTATAGAGAGGACATTTGGCCTACTCAAGACCAGATTTAGGTGTCTCGACAGAACTGGTGGGGCTCTTCTATACAAGCCTCAAAAAGTGTCTGATATTATCATTGCCTGTAGCATTTTGCACAATGTGGCACTCACACATAATGTACAATCAGACCTACATGAGGCTTTGGTAGAGGAGCATCCCACCCATGTAGCTGCTGAAAATGAACAAACAGCCAGTGGTGGCCAGACACGCCAGAATGTCATAAATTCCTTTTTTTCTTGTAAGTAAAAACATATATTTTCATAGTACTACTTTTATATATTAATTATGTAATATTAACACTAATTTTTTTTTTACATAACCTTCTGTTAGGACACAGATGAATATGGGTTGCACACCTTTCTCTTCTCTGCTGTGTGCACAAAGGCATGTGGCACCGGTATGTTATTGTTGCACAGGTTATATAATCTTTCTTCGATTGTAAATTAGTTGTGTGTATGTGAATACAACTGGGGTAACAAATGAGTAATTGCTTAGCATTGTGTTGGTGATGATGCTAACACAATACACATAGTATAGCAATAGTCATTCAGTCTTGCAGTATGCTTACATACAATGTTATTGTTACAGTGTAACATGCGCATCCATATGATGTGTACACCAGGCTGCTTTTCATTTGTTATGTGATAAAATATACATGGTGTTTCACATTTAACACCAAATACACACTTTGCTGTGTTGCTTACGTTAGTGAAGATATCATGTACATGTTTGAAATTTATATATTGTTCCATTGTATTATAGGTATATCTCCTCTTTGACTGATCATGGTATGTATATGAACTGACATCTGTCATAAGATGTGCCTAACTCAATAGACTTTTAATTATACGATGTTAAAACCCAACATATTGCTACACGTTAAATTTTACATACATGTAGTTTCTGAATCATGTACATGCGTTTACCTACTATTGAGGTTTCATGAGCATTGTAATAGAAAATGATTAGTGCCATTACATCACATTTAATGTATGTTCCCTTAAAAATTCCATTAATCTAATATAGAGGTGGCTGGAGAGAAGGGGATAAATGCTGATAGTTTTATCCTTACGGGAGATGATTATTCACGTATGCAATTGACTGATCATAACAGTCCATGCATGAATGCCTGTAATCACACCAATGCATTGTACATCTTATATGTTGCAATGTATGTTATTAGTAATGCTGTACATTATTAGTAAAGATTACTTTAGCATTCTCATATGTGTATGTATAAGCCACACATCTGTGTTGATGTGACCTACATGTAACAAGTGTCAAACTGTTAACAGAAACCCAGTAGTGTCTCTAATTTTAGTGTCATTTTGCATTACTAATTTCAGCCAATGAAAATGTTGTTAATATAGTTGTCATGTAATTCATGTCACTTAATCATTATTATGAGGATCATTTACAAGTAGTCTCAACATATGAACGTCAATCACGTGCACATTTGCATAGGCACACTTTTCAATACAACTGTTTGTGTCGGTATCAATTTGTGTATGATGCATGTATAACACCGTCAAATGATAACATCAGCTTTAATATGGTAGCTTATATCATCATATTCACTTTACTATGTATGTGTTGAACGTTTAATAAACACAGAAAACTACAGTTAGTTTGCTACAAGAAATATACACATAAACGTAATTGTTTACATGATGTTGACCTAATATTCGTAACTGCATGCATTGTAGTTGACCACTACATCTTGCCAATAACATTATTTGCAGCAGTCCCAAACCATTTTAACAACATTCCCATGTTACAAGAGAATTTTTACATTAAATGGCTAGTTGGTTGTAAGTCTCCTTTACATTGTTTCTACATTTATACGTTCCATTACACAATATACTACACAAATGTTTGTTCAGAGTGGGAATGGTTGTTATATATAAAACAGACCATGCCATATAATGTTAGTACTAAATAAAGAACACACATTAAATTTTCAAACTGCACTGTTTAGCAACATCATTATGTTAATTATGTGCTTATGCAATATAGGCATAATTGGATCACATTTTGTATTGTTATTTAATATGCGCGGCAAGCAATATCTAAATAGTTCCATATGTAGTATATTAGTCAGTCGCTCCTCCTCCCAATCATCTCATATAATGTTAGAGTCTTCTGAAATGATACATTGATCCCATTGAATCTTCACCGACATCTCTGAAAAACAGCAAACACATTACGGTCAAAGATGGCACCTTAATATATGTGTAGCCGTGACAACGCGTTACACATCTCTATATGATTGTGTACTGTATATCCATGCGTTAATCCCTTCTATGTTACAACTACAAGGTTACAACTAAACATCATTATTGATCATTTTGTTAATTGTGTTGCACGCATAACTATGTATATGAACTGTCCGTTGGCTGTATACTTAAAAATGTGCGCGCACATCTTACTGTGCGCACGCACTTCACGCTTGGGTCGACAAAGTGTTAGCGCATGCGCAAAACAATAAGTACGTTGTGCGTTCAATACATGTTGTAAATACCATTAACCATATAATATTTATTTCAAATCCAATTAAGGCGAAACTACATTCGTTCTAAACGCGTATATCTAATCTTTTTAAACAGACGTGTGTGGACGGAAAGCACGGCCGATCACACAATGCGCAAATCCAATACGTGTGATGTCATGTTAAGCCAGCGTGAAGCGCACGCAAACACTCCTCCCACAGAATTAACATTGGGCTAACGCACAGTGCACGCCCACAAACACAGACGCGCACGCATTACACAGTGCAGTGACCGTAACTATAACAAACCGACACAGCCAATAGGCTTTGACGCGCACGTCAATTGGGGGCGGGCCTTACATCCGTAATCCTTTTTAAGGACGCCTTGGCACATGACAAGGGTCCCACGTCATATGTGACCGACTCGGTTTTTTTTTTTATAGATGTTGCATGATAAAGAAACAGGTGTGTGTTACAGTTATGGTAACATGTTGCTATTATATGTTTTAAGAGATAGGAAAGTAGGAATATGTTTTGCGTGACCAATGTGTACTAATGTTTCTGGTTCTAGTATATTGTAATAGGAAACAATGTGTTTGTGACCGCTACATGTTATGCAGTCTGCAATGTAACGCTGTATCCACACATTTAAAGTAAAAATGGTGGATAGACAAAAGTTTACTTTTTTAACGGTGAGTCAACGCATAACGATTGTTATATTTACCATTCTTCTAGAAGTAACACTTCGTCTGCCTGCAACTGCTCGCTCCAGAAAGACAATGCATTTGCATCCATGCTTGAGCCAACCGCTGAATCCTGTATGACACACATCTCCATGAGGCGCTCATAGGAATCGGCACTGCCTTCTTCAAACAATTGGTCCAGAGGTACGTTCATTTCTTCGGGTAGCCATTCGAATGCGTTTGCAGCAGAAAGGCTTGGTAAAACATCATAGTAGTTATGTTCTTGTAGAATGTGTGTTTCAGGAATGGAGGGTAAAGATATTGCAGCAGGTATCGATTCACACGGAACAGTAGTAGCGGATCCATTGCTATTGTTATTAGGAATAAATATGCTATTTATCAGAAGATATGTGCCATGTTCCATGGTGATTTTAAATTGCGGTGCAATCTGCCAAAATCCATACCTTTCATGTAGGTTATCCTGCACACGTTCAAAACATTCATTTGTTGATAAAGTGAATCTTACAGAGGATTTAAAATTTCCAGACCGGCCAGGGTCTTGGTAATAAGGATATTTAGCTCTTATCAAATCATAGATCTGGCCCACGTTGGCTTTGTTTTCTTGAGTTGATATGATCGCCTCCGCAATCATTACTTTATACGCTTTGTGTGGATGCATGTTTAGAAGTAGATCCTCAGCCATTGCAGCGTCTCAAATAATGTGAGTGGAGTTGCACGTTCTCTCTTGAGAATGTGAAACTAGGTAAATGTTATCTGTTTTGTGGCTTTCTACTCAAGGCCAAAAAAAAAGTTACATGTTTCACTCCTTTTTGCAAACACCAATTCCATTGTGTAGAAATAATTGGCAGACATTTGTGGTTTCTGATAGCCATTTCACTGTGAAAGTCAATGTAAGGTTTTTTTATCTACATTCTCAAAACAAGTGTCTGATTTTCATTAAATAACAATGTGGGTGAGTACAAAAACAGTGTTGGCATTATGAAAATAGTGCTTACACAGACATATAATGAGATATACACACAGCTGCTAATGTTTTTTTGTAAATGCTTTTTTCCTACATTTCCCTGTGTATCTTTCTGTCTGGTTAACTCCCTGTGTGTGTCACAGATTTTAACAATGTGTGTATATGTAGATATATATATATATAGTACAATATATATATATGTCTCTATAACCAATATTTACATATTTGTGTATATAACTGTATTTAAGGGCTTATATGTAAACAGGGTTTTTTATATTTCTCTGACTATTTGAAATGGTAACATATTACAGGGTTACTATGTTTGAGGGCTTACTACATTCAGCTGTGTCGAATTTAGATTTACCATCAAACAAGGCCTTTTGTTAGTTTAGAAGGCCTGTAGTGTTAGAACCTAGAATATATCTATTTAATCCAGTTGTACACTGAACATATTTATGCCACTAAGTAGGCCTTGTATGAAACCTATTTAAATGGTGATCCACATGAGTGAATTATGTGAATAATATTAATTTTAGGCACATAGTGAAATATACATAATCTGAGCCTATAACACTAACATTAGGCCTTTATAATTATAATACTGTGTTTTAACAAGGAAGAATCAAGTGAATGTTGTCAAAAAAAAAAAAACCCGTTTAGATAGTTAAAATATATAACTATATATATTTACATGTAGAGGTATCAGTACCGTGTTAGCCGAGCTTCAATAATCAAAAAATAAATAGATGATACCGTTCTGTGGCTAACGAAATGCTTTTATTTGTGCGAGCTTTCCAGATACACTGATCTCTTCTTCCGGCGATGTTACAATGAATGAAGCAAGGATAACTTAAAAACAGTGTCTCTTGGAATGTTATCTGTGCTTGTCCTTCCCCCGTGTGGATGTGTTTTATGGCTAGAGGTGTCAAAGGGTGACTGAAAGCAAGTGAAGAAAGAGTGTGTATGTGTATCAGTGTGAATAAAAATGAATGGAGAGCCCACAGTATAAACACACACACCTTGTGTAGAGCACTGTTTATACTGTGGGCTCTCCATTCATTTTTATTCACACTGATACACATACACACTCTTTCTTCACTTGCTTTCAGTCACCCTTTGACACCTCTAGCCATAAAACACATCCACACGGGGGAAGGACAAGCACAGATAACATTCCAAGAGACACTGTTTTTAAGTTATCCTTGCTTCATTCATTGTAACATCGCCGGAAGAAGAGATCAGTGTATCTCGAAAGCTCGCACAAATAAAAGCATTTCGTTAGCCACAGAACGGTATCATCTATTTATTTTTTGATTATATATATTTATATATATATATAAACTATTAGTGTGTGTACATATATCCCTACATACTACATATATATTACTAAACATTCACAGATATGGGATTGAAACCAGTACTCATACATGATGAAAGGACAACATTAAGAAGGTTCAAGCAAGGTGTAGGTAAGTAATTTTTAACACTTCATCCTGCTCTACACGGACAATAAAGATGTTAGCAGTTAAATAGATGTTTGATTTAAGTTGCATGTGAATAATATTGACATGCAATTACTAGCTCAAATACCTATGAAACACACCCAAATACAATGTTTTGCAGCTAAGTGAATTGCAGCTTCTCCAAACATAGCAACTGGGTAATGTTGGAGCATTACCGAACAGATGATTAATACATAAATATAAATTAAAATATTCATTCATTCAGACTGTTAATTTTTCCAAACCTTCACGTGTACAAGGACATACTTGAATGTTTGGAAACAACAGGTCTTCATCATACATACAATATTAATTAGATAATCTAAAGTGATCAAAACAAGGCCAAATACAGATATAGTTAATTATAACATTTTTTTTTTCCTTTTGAGACCGAGTCACAGGCCTGCTTGTTGTCTCTTGGATTTTTCTTTTCTGTTTGGCTACAACTTTAAGCACAACAGAGCCACTTTGACTGGCCTGTGGCACTTCAGGGGCATGGCTTGTGGCCTGTAGCACTTCAGAGGCAGGGCTTGTGTCCAGTGAGTGTTCACAGCCAGGGCTTGTGTCCAGTGAGTGTTCACGGCCAGGGCTTGTGGCCAGTGACTGTTCACGGGCAGGGCTTGTGGCCAGTGACTGTTCACGGGCAGGGCTTGTGGCCAGTGACTGTTCACGGGCAGGGCTTGTGACCACTGACTGTTCACAGGCAGGGCTTGTGCCCAGTGACTGTTCACGGGCAGGGCTTGTGGCCAGTGACTGTTCACGGGCAGGGCTTGTGGCCAGTGACTGTTCACGGGCAAGGCTTGTGGCCAGTGACTGTTCACGGGCAGGGCTTGTGGCCAGTGACTGTTCACGGGCAGGGCTTGTGGCCAGTGACTGTTCACGGGCAGGGCTTGTGGCCAGTGACTGTTCACGGGCAGGGCTTGTGGCCAGTGACACTTGTGCACTGTGTACCAACTTGTTCACAACTGATGCTTGCTCCGTTTCTTGTTTGGGTTTTTTGGTTTGTGTCCAAAAACTGGTCAGTAGTAACTGCTTGTGCATTTTTGTTTTTGGCTCCTCCTTTGTAGGTGTCAGTTCCAGATTTTCTACAGATGACAGCAGTAGGATGTTGTCAGGAACATGCAGAGAACTTTCTGCTACTTTACCGGTAACATCCCGACCTGGGGAATGAACATCAGATGACTGGGGTGAAAAAGTAGTAGCATGTAAACATCCATCCTCTTGCTTGTGTAAAGCTGAATGGATGTGCTGCTGTAGTCATTCTCAAGTGATTAGCTTGAGTTAGCTGAACAACTATTGCTTCTAATGACGTGTTAATTTTTTGCATTTGTTTAGGCACTTCAATGAACACTCTATGGAGATGTGACAATTGTGATATCGTTTCTTCCTGCAGTGATATCATCCTTTCGTGCACTGACATCAGATCTGAATGGCGACGATTTTCTGCTTCAACAATTATTTCTTCAGAAGCTACTATTGCAGCGTATGTGCTAGTTGCTGTAGGAATAGCCTGTGTAACTCTTTGAATGGGAACCTCGTCATGGTCACTTGATTGCATTTCTGTGTCTTTGGCGGCATCATCATCATCATCATCATGTGCTAAAAATAAATGTACACATAATGAAATGGCATGTTAATCTGAGCTGTTTTACTATGTAATTATACACTGTGATAACTAACACCTAACATGTTTTCATACATTTTATAACGTCACATTAAAATGTACCTTGACTTACGAATTCTGTTTGGACTCAGTGTGAAATAAGAATGAATGAAAAGTTGTTCAAAACTCACAACTCCTACATGATACTTAACATCACAAACACAATAAATGTTGTGTAAAAAAAAAACATTTTTACTGACAGTAAGTAATCCTATTTAAATAACATGTGCAAAACAAATAATGAACTTTTTTAACCTAACATATAGAAGTGAACATATTATATTTTCTGCACCTCATACACTCCCCTTCCAGGTGTGATGAGCTGCATGACCCAGGTGAAGACACTTGTTCCGTCTCAGGTGACACATGTCCTCCAGGAGCAACTATATTGAACAATAACATCAGTTGTTAATTGACATGTGAAAATATTGAAGATAGAGTTACTGTATGTTGAGTTTTTATGGCTAACTAACAGCATCAGTTCCTGAACTGAAAATGTGTGTGGCAAAGTGAACATAAATATTTGTAATGACAATGTACATGCCAGTGTACTTAGGGCTTTTTAGTTCTGTAACATACAACAAACTATGTTTATGCAGTAATGCGTTAGGATAATATAATTAATATTGGGCATACACTGCATATGTTGTGTACTCATATCACAATAATAATGTACATAACTATCATGAGATGAACTTTCACAATGCTTATCATTAAGAAAGTCATATTGGAAAAGTAATAGTTTTTGTTAGAGGATATGTGTGGTACATTAATAGAAGCTGTTGCACGGCTGAATGTGGCTGCCACTCAACAACACAACACATGCTGTGTGTAATAATGTGTTGTTGATATCAGTTGAACTATAGATCTGAGTGAACGAATGTGTGACGTACGGTTTCATAGCTAATGGCTTGTTGATTGATTTAGTACCTAGAGTAAACCTTTCAAATGACTGTGATTACCTTCTGTTTTGCTA
The DNA here is from genome assembly GCF_040206685.1 of Ascaphus truei. NCBI lineage: Eukaryota > Metazoa > Chordata > Amphibia > Anura > Ascaphidae > Ascaphus > Ascaphus truei. The sequence goes on from NC_134483.1 coordinate 216,382,479, forward strand.
GTCAGGTTGTAAGAACGGTAGTCCCTCCCCCAAAAACAGTAATCAACCAGACCTTTCAATTACTTGAAGCAGGTGAAAATGGTGTCAACCAAGTTGACCGTAACATGACCCTGTTATTTGGCTGTGTGCTGAACCCCACCCCCTCTGTTGAAGTGTATGCTGTGATTACATATTAATTGCAGCTGCTTTAACACAATGGTAGATGAGCAAAATATTACTCTGAAGTGTGCAAGCTATGAACACAATGACATAACATATGCGACGTGTGCCTCATTATGATGTCTGTATATGATATGAAGCAAAAAAGGACCTTTTAATAAACCTCAACACATTTGTTAGTGCAAGTGATGTTTGTTGGCCGTTGCATGTAATATATTAGATGCATGATTTGAAGAGGCAGTAATGTCGTGTTTGTAGGAGTTAAATAAATAAAATACACATTAATATTATATATATATATGTTCTGCACCAGTACCTAGTAATATTTTCTCATTAGCATGTCTTACACATGTGTGCTACCCTGTTGTTCCCCATAATCGTCCACCATAAATTGCTTCCACTGCAGCAAAGGATTGTGGGAATTGACATGCAAATGAGCACGCAATGCCACGTGGTATATTATTTACTGCTTTTAGTATGATTACAACTTATATGTATATTTAGTTATATATATATATATATATATATATATATATATATATTGTGACAAAACGGCTTACTCCGGGGCTCCGCCGTCTGTCCGGGACTGTTAGAACACGGTCTTTTAGGGTAGGTTAAATGATGAGACGTCACGTACTGTTCCTTTAAACAGGCTATACCTGGTTTATTCAGTCCCAGGCACTGAGACTGCCACAGTGTAAACAGAAAACAAAGCCAAACAAAAAGCTGCTCGTCTGAGAGATAACTTAAAACTTAGATGTCCCTGACTCAGAGTTGGAAGTGGCTTGTCCACTTCCACCAACAAAATAAGTACCTTTGCAGTCTTTAGACAAACTAACAGAATGAATGAAGCGATTTGGGAAAGAGGCTTTCTCACCCCTCTGCAGTTCAGCAGCCTTCCAGGCTCTTGGGCGGGGCCCAGAGGAAACAGGAAACAGGTCTTATATACCTGAACTCTAATCAGCATGACAGGTGACAGAAAACAGGCAGCAGACAAACTGTGGAATGGAGTGCCTGTACTACGAGGCTGCCCTGTTCAGCTTAGACAGGACAGAAACTGTTCAGTATCCTGGGAGCCCTGTATATGGAGTTTATTACCAACCCCTGGTTTCTGTCACATATCCTCCCCCCCAGCTCAGACCTCGAGGGGTGAGCGACCATGGATATTAGGGAGTGCATCCTTGACAACCCGTCGGCATTGCCATGTTTGTGCCCCGACCTGTGTTCCACAGAAAATTTAAAGGGCTGTAGGCTTAGGAACCACCTGGTCACCCTAGCGTTCTTCTCCCTATTTTGACACATCCAGGTAAGGGGTGCATGATCTGTGACCAATCGGAACTTTCTCCCCAACAGATAATACTTGAGTGTCTCTACAGCCCACTTTATTGCGAGACACTCTTTCTCTACTATGGAGTAATTTTTCTCCTGGGGATTTAGTTTCCTACTTAAATAAAGGATGGGGTGCTCCTCCCCTTGAGACTCCTGGGAGAGTACCGCCCCCAGCCCTACCTCAGATGCGTCGGTTTGGACTACGAACTCTTTGGAGAAGTCAGGTGTGACCAACACTGGTTGGGCACAGAGAGCTTCTTTCAGGCTTCTAAAGGCCTGTTCGGCTTCGGGGGACCACTTTACCATTAGCGGTCCTCTTGCTTTTGTGAGGTCGGTTAGTGGGGTTGCCTTAGTTGCAAAATTGGGAATAAACCTCCTATAGTAGCCAATTAACCCCAAAAAGGTCCTTACTTGTTTTTTTGTGACTGGCCTTGGCCAATTTTGTATCGCCTCTACTTTGAGTGTTTGTGGTTTGAGTAACCCTCTACCAATAGAATACCCCAGATACTTGGCCTCCTCCAGACCAATAGTGCATTTAGCGGGGTTAGCAGTTAGTCCAGCAGACCGAACTGCGTCGAGCACAGCTTGGACCTTTGGAAGGTGGGACTGCCAATCTTCACTATGGATTACCACATCATCCAGGTAGGCGGCAGCATACCGAACATGTGGTTTTAAAATTTTATCCATCATTCTTTGGAATGTGGCGGGAGCTCCATGTAAGCCAAAAGGCAGCACCTTATATTGAAAGAGGCCGTCTGGGGTTGAGAAGGCTGTTTTTTCTTTTGCCCTTTCTGTGAGGGGAACCTGCCAGTACCCTTTTGTTAGGTCTAGGGTTGTGAGATATCGGGCTTTGCCCAGTCTCTCTACAAGTTCATCCACCCTGGGCATAGGATAAGTATCAAATTTTGACACCGCGTTTAGTTTCCGGTAGTCATTACAAAACCTTGTTGTACCGTCTGGCTTTGGGACTAAAACTATAGGGCTGTTCCACCCACTTTGGGATTCCTCAATTACGCCTAGTTTTAGCATTTTTTTAACCTCTAAACTTATAGCCTCTCTCTTGGCCTCTGGGATTCGGTACGGTTTAAGGTTAACTCGGACCCCCGGTTCAGAGACTATGTCATGTTTAATTACGTTAGTTTTACCTGGCTGTGTAGAGAAGATTTCTTTGTTCCTTCTCACTAAACTCTGGACCTCTCATTTCTGATGCACGGACAGTGTTTCAGCTATGCTAACCTCTGGGTCAGTTTCTTGATTCTCTGACGGACCTGGGGGTACTAGGGTTAACAAGACCTCTCTATCTTTCCAGGGCTTGAGTAGGTTTATATGGTAAATTTGCTCAGGTTTCCTCCTACCTGGCTGCCTTACCCTATAATTTACTTCTCCCACTCTTTCCAAGACCTCATATGGCCCATGCCATTTAGCAAGGAATTTACTCTCCACGGTGGGAACCAGAACTAGTACCCTATCACCTGGAAAAAAAATTCTGACCCTAGCACCCTTATTATACGTATTCCTTTGTGCTTCTTGAGCTTTCTCCATGTGTTCCCTCACTATGGGTAGGACTGCAGCAATGCGGTCCTGCATCTGGGCAACATGCTCTATTACACTTCTGTAAGGGGTAACCTCGTGTTCCCAAGTTTCTTTGGCTATATCCAGTAAGCCCCTTGGATGTCGGCCATACAATAGTTCAAACGGGGAGAAGCCTGTGGATGACTGGGGAACTTCCCTAATGGCAAATAACAGGTATGGTAACAAACAGTCCCAGTTTTTCCCATCCTTATCGACCGCCCGGCGTAACATGCTCTTTAAGGTTTTATTGAACCTTTCCACTAAACCATCTGTTTGTGGATGATAGACTGAGGTTCTGAGATGCTTGATTTTTAGGAGTTTACATAGCTCTTTTGTTACTTGGGACATAAATGGTGTTCCCTGGTCAGATAAGATCTCTTTAGGAATTCCGACCCGGGAAAACAGAAGTACTAACTCTTTTGCTATGTTTTTAGCAGAGGTGCTACGTAGGGGAACTGCCTCCGGATATCGGGTAGCATAATCTAATATTACCAATATATGCTGATGTCCCCTAGCAGACTTTATTAGGGGTCCTACTAGATCCATAGCAATCCGGTCAAATGGTACCTCTATTATGGGAAGGGGTACCAATGGGCTGCGGTATGCTTTGAACGGGGCGGTGATCTGACATTCTGGGCATGAGGAACAATAGTTTGTAATTTCTGCCAGAACCCCAGGCCAATAAAAGCTTCGGAGAACCTTTTCTTTTGTCTTTTCCACCCATAGGTGTCCCCCCAATGGATGACTATGTGCGAGGTGTAATACTACGTTACGGAATGTCCGTGGTACCAACAATTGTTTAGTTGTAACTGATTTTCTTTTATCAACCCGATATACTAGGTCGTTCTCTACCTCGAAGTAGGGGTAAGCAAGTGACCTATCTGGTTGGCCATGAGTACTATTCTGGTCCCGTATATTTCCCCTTGCTACCGCTAATGTGGGGTCCTCCCACTGGGCCTTCTTAAAACTCCCAGGACTGACCTCTAGGTCAGCGAGGGTCTTATCCTGTACTGGGGTGGTAAGTGCCTGATCAACATCTTGATTTGGGGTATTCCCTACCAAAGTAGTGATGGGGAAGGGAATTTCACAGCACTCCTCCTTTTCCCCCTTCTTATTTGGGCCCTCGTCAACATCCATTTC